>NC_068981.1:78087473-78098288 GCF_001194135.2 Octopus bimaculoides | reverse complement strand
GTGTGTGTGTGTGTGCGTGCGAGTGTGTGCGTGTGTGTGTGCGTGCGAGTGTGTGTGTGTGTGTGCGTGTGTGTGTGTGTATGTGTGTGTGTGTGTGTGCGATACTGGGGTTGGTTTGTTCAACATAATCCCTCAAGGTGGTGTCCCAGCATAGCCACAGTCCAGTGTCTGAAACAAGTGAAGGATTAAAAATAACTCTCTCTCTCTCTCTTTTAGTATGCCATCAAACAAACATCCTTGTTCATTTACTCAGCAATTAAATTGCTGCTACATCATAAAATGATTCAAATTACCTTTATTACTTTCTAATGAAAAAATTATAACATTAAATTAGTATTCAACTAATTATTTTTTATTTCATTGCATGCTTGAATCTATTGTAGTTTTTATGTTCAAAGTATTAATTACTTTCACCTATTTAACTATATTCATTTAACCAGCTGTAATTTTCTACATGCCAAAGTATGTTTTTTGTTATGCTCACAAAGATACATGACATTACAGTGAAAGTGCTTTTCCATATCATGGAAATATAGTTACAATATATCAGTAGGTTATTTTAATTATTTTGGTAGTATAACTGTAAATACATCCTTAATATCTAGTTTGGTACTAGTGTTTTCATATTTGAAAGCTTTCTGTAGTTGACTATATTTCACATTCTAGGGTTTATAAATTAAGTACCAATAGTATGCTGGGTTACATACAACACAATGGCTCAAGAAGAATTAAAATCAAAGGAACAAACTTGAGTCTTTTCCTACAAGAAAATAAATTTATTTACATAGATAAGGTGTTGCCCCAACATGGCCACAGACCAATGACTGAAACAAGTAAAGGGAAAGAAAATAAAAGACATAGATATTGTGTATGAAACTTGTTACTCAAAGGATGTACATTCATATGCAAATACAGTCTTTTCAGCAAGTTTTTCAATCTAACAATGCTACCTGCTGTATAAAAACGCCCATTTTTGATTAAAATTGCTGTTATTGCAGTTGCAAACAACATTTCTACTATTGCTACTACTACAATCATTACAATGTAAATATTATTGCCGCAACTATTATTCAGAATTTAAAATAACAAAATAACAACATTAACAACTACATCAAATCCACCATCATCATTACTACCACTGCTATTACTAGCAGTTCTGTCAATGCTTATTGCATCTCTTATAATTATTCCAATACAGTATTGACAACTACCTTCCACCATCCATTGTTCTAAAAACAAAAAAAAATGATAGTTGAAATTGGACATGCTTTTACAGAACATTTCATATTTACAATTATTAATACTGCCAGATGCCAACAGCAATATAGCTAGCTGGCTCAGAGTATAAAGTCTGAAACTTAAACTTGTGAATATAAACCAATTTTAACTAAATTAGACGAGCTGTTCATATTCAAACAATGTTTCTAAGCTAAAAGCTAGGTTTTCAAAAGCTATTATAAAAACAAAGTAACCTTGAACTGCCATCTTGAACTGTTGATCAGAGAGCAGTGAATACCATATCTAAAAAGATGACATGCGGATGACAAAGCAATTAAATATAATTATTCTAGCTGCTCGAAGAGAGCTTTAGTGAGTTTAAAGATCCAATTTTTAAATGCATTCTGAATCCAGAATGTTAGTGCAAAGATATCATCATTTCTTCAGTCACAAGGCCATAAAATATCCTTGTAATTTGTGTTTAACTTCTGAAACAAATTGAGTTCTTCTCTTCGAAATTTGAAATAAAACTTCAGAAATGATAGAATAAATAACAAAATAATAAAAATGAATAAATTTGATGGTTCACTTCATGATTTTGTTTTTATTTTATTTTTGTTTTTAATATTTTATTTTCATTCAGATTATTTATATTCAACTTCTTTTTATTTTCTAATTTTTGGCATTTAGAAAAGATTCTTTTATGATAAAAGATCAATTTCTGATTTCTTGAAAGAATTAAAAAAACAGTAAAAAAAAAACAAAACAAGAATTTCAGAAAAAAAAAAAAAAGAATAAAGAATTCTTGCTAGAACATCCATATATGAAAGATACTAGATAACGATCTCATTGCATTTAAGTTCAGTTAAAACGTATGCAAATGGATATCAGAAGGATACTCAGAGAATTTAATGGAAGGGTGTTGTGAGAATAAAATGAGTAGCATGAAATTATCAAATACAATATAAAGAAAAACTAATTTCTAACTAAAATATTCCATGGATACAAGAAAAATTAATGGAAACTCATCCAAACAATTATAATCTTTTGACTAAATTTTCCAAGGCTAAGCATTCGGAAATGTTATTTATATTATTATTATTATTATTTATTTATCCTTATTATTATTTATATCTTCTTCCTCTTCTTCTTCTTATTATTATTATTAGAAAGAGTTTGTTATTTACATATTTATTTAAAATTTCACATACAAAATGAAGTTGTGCGTGTGTGTACATGTACTTTTGTGTGTGTATGTGTGTGTGTGGAAACAACATTTATCCAAGAAATAGCTCTAATGAACATATGCATTAAAAACAAATTACTAAAAAAAAAAAAAAACTAATGCAAATCAAAGCAAAACCAACATAAAGAGGCCCTCTGAATAAAGATTCATTATTTCTAAAATATATTCTGTTAAACAGAAGGTGCATGTGTGTTGGGAGAGAGTCTGCATAAATTTAATTAACTTCTTTAAAAACCGTATTTATAAGGTTTCTTTTTGATATTTTTCTTTTGAATATTGCCTGACTTCCAGTCGGTTTTAACTTGACATCCCAATTTCTTTTGAAGATCAATTTTTGTAGTGTGGGAACTATACTGGATTCAATACACTCAGATATATTATTACTGCTACTCGTATAAGCCAGTGAGGGTGCTTCAAATGATTTGCTATATTTATCACCAAACTGTTCCTCATAATTACATACCCAGCCACCTTAAGAGATTTACGAAAGACACATTGGATAATCTAGTCCAGAGTACACTGTTTGTAGAAAACTAAAAAAGTAAACGTTGAGATGATCATGCTGGAATATAAAATAGCTTTGCTTATAGGTTTGTTCAATCAGGACAAACTTGGGACTGAAGTTTACAACAACAACATCATCATCTACGATTTGATTTAGTGAATGAACAAAAAAACTAGAAAAAACATAAGTGGGAGCAAGTTGATAAAAAAAAGGTATTATTTGTCTCATGCTTGATGAGAAAAAGGAAAAGAGGTTTCAGACATTAGAGCTTTTCATCAGAAAAGAGAAAGGAAGAAGGGTGGTGGAAAGGAGGGAAGAAGACAGGAAGGAAGACACAAAAAGAAAAAAAATTTAGGGGTCAGATGGGAATGTGTTTCTATGAGAGGAGTTAAGAGAGGAATAGGTAGGGGTATTCTGTGCATATATGAAGGGGTGCTAAAAAGTTCCTGGCTTTGGGTAAAAGAAAATACAGGAGGATCAGTTAATCATGATTTTATGCAACATATTCCCCTCAGATTCACACACTTATTGTAGCAGTTCTTCAGTTTTTTCTAAGCTCTGTAAAAGAACTCAGAAGGTTGGGCCTCCAACCAGACCTTCCACAACACCCTTAAAGCAAAGAACTTTTCAGCACCCCCTCAAATAAAAGAGTATCTGTGTAAGGAGGAAGGAGTGTAAGTGGTGCGAGGTGCAGGTGGTTTTAATGTTTGTTACTGGTTTTCACTTCAGAATTAAATTAAATATTGTTTATGCAATAATTTGATAACTCAACCAATTCCTTAAAAAGCTACTGTGACCAAATTTTTAATGAAGTACACTGCCTATGTGTTTTGATTTATTTTGAAATTTGTAATCAAAATATGGATGAAATTCATAAAATAACTTTACTTTTTTTTTAATCAAGAAAGAATATGTTAATTAAGATACAGAAAAATATGAAATATTAAATAAATTTAGATTTCATTGAACAAGCATAACATTTTCCAAAAGAAACATTCTTCCACTTCTTCCTTTGTTTCACTCATTTATACCTAAAAGAAAAAAAAAAAAGGAGCAACCTAATTAACATACTGCTCTTTTTAGAAAATTATAAAAAGTTAACTAATGCAAGTTGTACACAAAGAAGAGTGTAGGATGAAGATTAAAAGAAAAAACTGTCATAAATCTATAATATAAATTGGACATGGGCGATCGTTATATTCTTTCTTGTCTTGAGGTTCACAGCCAAACAGCTGGGTGGATTCATGTGAAAAATGGCACACATGTGCATAGATTGGAATTCGGTTTGTATTTTTTTCCTAGCCCCTATAGTTACCGAGAAAATTGATTAAAATTTTTTCTAATGGAATTCCCGTTTATTCTGCCATTAAAACAACCAGTTGTTCACACAGCCAGTATATACCATTTCGCTACCAACAAGGGGAGTACAGGATGACAGTCAGCCAAAACTTTCACTATGCTGTCTCTCTTCTTTCACCTCTTTGTGGGGCTAATAATCTTTATCTTTAGTTACAGTTTCTCATTCAAACTACATAATAGGCAGAATTGTTGGATTAAAACAGTAGGGTGTTTTGAGGGAGATTTGGCTGCTATTTCTACCAGGTCTAGCTACCATGTAGAGGTCTGAACTTAATTTTCATTCACATATTTGCATTTCAAAAATTTAACAATATTTTCCATAAATCAACTATCGTAAAAATATCATACAATGAGCACACACGCATGCACACACACACACACACGAGCATACACACACATGTCCATTTCATATATCTTCTTTCAATTTCTGCTCTCTGCAAATAAAATTTTTATGGATACAACTGCTTACAAAAATAAGGATTAATGTATAATTTCTTTCTATGTTCATAATCAAATCACTGTTTTAATGATTAGACAGAGGTCCAATAGAATAGCTCTCACAAACAGACTATGTACAAATTCGCTCTTCACAACTCCTGAAGCTGTTTTCGGACAAGTGGGAGGTGGGGGTCAAGAAATGTTCATACAGCTGGAGGCTCCAATCGAAACAGGGGACCCGAAATGATAAGGTTGAGAAACACTGTTATAGATTATACCTAACCGAAAACGATCACAGCCACATCATCCAAACAGACCGGGTGAAACCAGGCTTAGCTGCTAGTCTACATTATAAATTCATTGTCCATGTACATTTATTTTGCCAGTAGAATACATATACAAACACAAAAAAAGAAAAAAAAATTAATACCAAGCAAAAATGCTGAAGATGGAAAATTTACCATACGTCCCCAATTTTATTTTATTTTATCTTCCAATATAAATTTGCTATGTGGACTTAAGTAAAATATGATGGAAGGTCATCTTTAAATACAAACTCTTGACATTTTGTATCATAGAATCAGTGGTGGTCTAAAGCAAGTTGGTACTAACCATACAGAATGTTTCAAATCTATAATGTTCATATACACTTAAACTCCTTACATTTTATTTTCTAACTTTAAATCTATCATATTTTCTATGTATACATTAATTTTTGTTATGAATGGATAAGATGGTTTAGAAAGTTTGTTATTAGAATAAATTGCAGGTAAAAATTCTTCCACAGCTGGATTCTTTTACAGTATTAATGAACCACTCAGATTTGGAATAATAAAGTGGAACCTCTCTCAGTTTATGTTATCATGTAGTTGCACATGGACAGGCCTGGATAGTTGCCCATGCACCTTAGCATGTATGTGTATTCCTGGACAAGATGTTTTGAGGAAGACTGACTATTGCCCATAAATGCAAGTCACTTCTTCCCACATCACTGATGTTTACCCAATGGAAAAACTGATAACAGGGACCAATACAGTTTGTCATCAGTGTTGTCACAGGCCTTGCCATTACAATGCAAAGAGAAAGTACAGACACCCCAAGGCATCTCACCACATCCTCTAATAGTTCAACCAATCCCCCTGAATTAGCACTATTTTTTCTCAACCATGAAAATATAAAATGCAAAGTTGATCTCAGTAGTAAGGTTTGAACTTAGAGCGCAGAAAGCTGGAACAAATACTGTAAGGCATTTTATCTGATGCTCTGACAACTGTGGCAATTCACTCCCTTGAAATCAGAATAAAATGGAGATAAAATGATTTAGAATAATGTCTCTTGTCAAACAATGCTACACAATGCTCAGTGGAAGAATTTTCACTACTCAATATCAGTATAAAAGATGACATATGTTTGGTAAATAAGTTCAAATCCTATGAAACCAATTTGTTTAATTTTCAAATGAAAAAATCTTGGCAGTAAATTATGACAGCGATAGAAAAAGAAAAAGTTAAAGCAATGAAGAACCCCCCCACCACCATTTTAGAATAAAATAATAAATTAAAACAAGCCAATGAGACTTGAGCTGTTAGAAACAATAGTCAAATATCTCATATACCACATTGGACAATATAGTTTTAGACAAGTAAAATGACTGAATAGTTATTCAGGGAATGTATTTGATTATAGGCCTGTTCAATCTGGTTTGCCGGGATTAGGCAAATTAAATAAAACAAACTATAACAAAATACAATTTTCTATCATTTTCTGAAAAAACTCACACATATATTTAGTGTCCTCTAGGCTGGAGGATTTCACTAAATTATTTGGCATTCTCCTGGTTCAATAATTTTATAACTAATTAGTTTTCAGTTTGTATTAGCTATAGGTTAGTGCATCATTAATTATGGCTTTTTGTTATTTTAGAATTTCATATCTGTTTTGTATTAACTTTTATTTAGCTATGTTCATGCAATATACTACTTTGAAGTAGATTTTAATCTTTTGACTTATGCCAATGATTTTCCATCCATTTTTTAATATTTTAAGTTGTTAAAAAATAAATTAAATTCAAGCACTTACATTATATGGCTTCAAAACCAAACTCGTAGCAATAGAAAATGCTTATAATAGCAATCAAGAATAGAAGCAAAGGTCTGTCAACAAACATGTAGCTTAACATAGGGTCCAAGAATTTCACAATGGAAATAAGAGCTCTGAAGAAGATTGTGGATAACATTTAGTGATTTACAGCCTCAGGGAGGCAATGACATGTGACTGAGAGCTTTGATGATATGCTGTGCTTGAGAAGACCAATCAAGCCAAGTGAAATAGTATTCGTGGCCAATGCCAGTGTCAAGTAACTGACACATAAAAAGCACCCTTCAAACGTTGGGCAATATGCTATGCTTGAGAAGACCCGTCAACCCAAGTGAAATCATAATCATGGTTGATGCCAGTGTCATGTAATTGGCATCCATGCCGGTGGCACGTAAGCAACATCATTTGAATGTTAGGCCTCATGGAAGCAGTGACAAGTGACCAAGATCTTTGGCAATACACCATGCTTGAGAAGACCTGTCAAGTCAAGTGAGATCATAGTTGTGGTCAATGCCAGTGTTTCATAAATGGCACCTGTGTCACTGGCATGTAAGAAGCACCCACTACACTCCTAGAGTGGTTGGCATTAAGAAGGGCATCTAGCTGTTGAAATCACACCAAATCACATTGGAACCTGGTGCAGCTCCCCAGCTCACCAGTTTTCAGTCAAATTGCCTAACCCATGCCAGCATGGAAAATGGGCGTTAAATGTTGATGGTGATAATGATTGGACTGATGACGAATGCAAGACAACTCAAGGCATTTCAGAAGAACTAAATATCGACTATTCTACTATTGTTTGTCATTTGTATTACCACTGCAAAGTCAAAAATGTTTTAAAAAATGGGTGTCATATAAGCAGAAAAAAAAACAAAAAACCTGTTATGAAGCCTGCTATGAGCTTCTTTCACACGACAAATACAAACCATTTCTTGATTGTGTTATGACATGATGAAAAATGGATTGTGTGTGACAACTAATGGTATTCCATACAATGGCTAGATAAAGGAGAAGCTCCAAAATGTTTCAACAAACTGCAGCTGTATCAAAAGAAAGTTATGATCACTGTTTGTTGATCAGCATGTGGCATCATTCACAATTATTTCCTGAATCAATGGCAAAACCTTCACAACAAAGAAGACTTTGCAAAAAAAAAAAAAAAAAAAAAAAAAAAAAAAAAAAAAAAAAAGACAAATGCATCAAAAACTGTAACAATTACACCCGGTATTAGTCACTTGGGAAGTACCAATTCTTCTCTAGGACAAAACCTAATCATATATCATGCAAATGACTCTACAACAGTATATCAAACAGGGCTACAAAATTTTGTCTCATTCAGCCTACTCCCCTGGCTTTTACCTGAGCAACAACCACTTTTCAGACATCATGGTAACCTCCTGTACGTGAAAGATTTTCATCAATCAAACAGCAGTTTAATTCACCAATTCCAGGACTCCAGAATTCTATATCAGCAGAACAAATAGACTCGTTTCTTTTTGGAAAAAAGTAGGTAGATTCTAATAATTACTATTTTGATTAATATAATTTATTCTGAGCTGAGGTATAACAACTTTAAAGTTGATGCTTAAAAAAATTATTAGCTTAACAGCGACTATTTATATAAGACACACAGTTGTGGATATTTCATTTCAGTTTCAAGAGGTTAGTGTACATAAGTCAAGACTGTTCATGTACTATTTCATTTATTTAAAGTAGTCATGACTTTAAATAAGTAAAATGGTACACATTTGTACTATTTTTAACAATAGTATAAATATTTAGTTCAGCAATCCTAATACATACTAAAATATTTACTTCATGACTCATGGATAAGTTTAGTTCCTATTCAATAAAAATATCCCAATCTGTTTTTAACTCCAGAACATTTGGAAATATTTAACACAATATACACTTTTCATTGCTGATAGCTTACAACTAAAAAGTAACATGAATTTAGGAAAAGGGCAGGAAAATTTATTACAACTTTACTCGGTGTGTTTTGACTTGACATCACAAGTAAAAAAACAAAACAAAATGAAGTGCCATGCAAAACATAAAAAGATAATAATAAAGCCAGAGATATAACGATAAAATGAAATTATTATTCTTATTCATCAACTCAAGTAATATTTGCAAAAGATGTATATAAATAAATAACCTGAAAACACACACACACAGAATTGAACATATGCAATAAAGCAATATATACTAATATCGATATTGTTTGTGTTTTATACTAAGAAAAAAAAAAAAAATATCTGACGACTGTCATATCAAAATTTTAAATAACCCATGTACAATGATTAGTTTGAATTGCTTTTATATACATACATACACACATTCTTGACAGTATCTTAGTAATATGGTTCAAAATTTTAAACCATAAAACTTATGAAATACTGTCAAGAAAACATATCTTCTTATTACAAACAATTATGGGGAAAAAATAAATGAATGAATGAATGAAAGCTACCGACATACAAATGAATATTTATTGGCTTTGTTTATTTCAAGATCAACAATACTGGTTATCTTAATGGAGTTGTTACCCAGAAAACAGAATTGAAATTGTCACAGAAAAGTTGAGAAAATTACATAATTTGCATTGTAGAATTTTCATTACATTAAAAATATAAATTTTACATAGAAAATTAGAAAGCTTTTATATATATAAATATATATACTTTTAAGAAAGAAAGTTGGATTAATTTATGGACTAACACTATAGAATTATAAATTGGTTTAAAAGCTTAAAAAAAGATATTAAATTTATGCAAATGGACATTTCTAGCAACTACTCTATTATCCCTATTCTTCCCAACAGACCTCCAATTTTCACAATAAAAAAATGTAAATTATCTAGACAAAAAGTAGAGAGTATCAGCAAGGAAAACAGTTATTTAATTCAAAGGTAATTGCTGGATTAGAAAGGACAAACCTAACAATTTTGATATAACCATGGATTTGAGTGACTCAGAGCATATACCTCTTTGGTATATGCATATTATACAACATTAAAAAGGAGTTCCTGGAATAAGTGGTTGGTCTACACATGGACAATCCTCTTTTTACTTTCTATTGTAATAGACTTCTAGGTAATAGACCTCTAGGTAATAGACCTCAATTTACTAGAAGTACATGTAATAAATGCATGATAATCTGTACTTGTATGATAGTCATCACACCCAATATGGCTGTAGAAGACTGACTAAATTTAAAATTGACCATACACCACTCAATAGCAATAAAACAAGTAGAAACAGGTTATGCATGAGAAATATTACATGGTCCAAACCTAACCCTAAAAATTCACGAACCCCAAAAACACTTCCCTTCTCAAATAGATAAAATTTTATAATAGACATATATTGAAACTAGCATACTCCTCTACACAAAATCTAACAGATAATACAAAAGCAATTAACAATAAAATATAAAATAGTAATAGAGAGTTTACCTTTAATTATGCAAGTAAGAATTATACATACATATGGGGAGAGGGTGCACATGTGTGTATATGCTATCAATATGTATATATTTATGTTCATATGTATATATTCATATACAAATTTTAGCATTGTGTTGTTATAAGTTCTATATGTAATCATCTATTTTTGAGAGGAATTTATATCATATGACGGGAGCGAAAATCAACCGGGATAAGTCGGTGGGTTTGCTGCTCGGCACCTGGAGAAGCAAGCCCATACCGTCCGGCAGCGCCTCAGTAGTGGGACGCTGGACGGACGGTCCGGTCAAGTTGCTCGGAGTCTGGTTCGGTCCGGACCTGCAAACGGAGAAGAACTGGGACGAGATAACGAGTAGGGTGGCCACTCTCTGCCGGCAATCGTCCGAGAGGAAGCTGTCCCTAAAAGGTCGGGCGGAGGTGGCGAACGCGTACATCGCGTCCGTCATCGAATACCGCCTGACCGTCGTGCCTTGTCCCGATCGCGCC
>NC_068981.1:78082366-78086471 GCF_001194135.2 Octopus bimaculoides | reverse complement strand
AAAAGATGGATACATGTAGCAAGAATGGCACGTATAAATGACGAAGCCACCTTGACCATGATTCTATAAAACGTTTTAAAATTTTGTAAACAGAGTTACTCACGTTTCTTGCTTAAATAAAAGAAATTTTATTTAACAAACTGTGACGCTAAAGACCGAGGTTACCGTGGTCTTTTCGTAGGTTTTTCTTTCCACGGATAACCTCCCCATTTATTGGGAATTTTTTGTACTATTTCGTATTTTTTGTAAATACCCCAAACGTTTTGCGATGTTTTTTTTTCATCGTTGTCCCCACTTTTGTTTTTTTTTCTGCTTTGTTTTCCACCCCCTCGAAAAGAAAAACTCTACATTTGTATTTTGTCCCCTCTGTGTTGAGCCCTGTGTGGCTAATAAAGAAACCTATATCATATAAATGTATATTGACCATACTAGCAGAACACTTTCTTGAAGGCTCACTATGTATTTTCAATGTCATTTACAACACACTACACACCACAAAGCAAAGTTAGATAGAAAGGTATTTGAAGACAAATATATCATCATTATCATTTTGCAACATCTATACTAGCAAGGGTTGCATGGTAATGTCTGTTTGTAAATGCATGCTAGCATCTAAGGATGGGGTAATTATTTGAGTACATACATACATACAGAGAGAGATGGATTGACAGACAGACATAGATAGATAGATAGATAGATAGATAGATAGATAGATAGAAAAAGAGAGAGAGAGAGAGAGAACTAAGATAGATTGATAGAGATAGACAGACAAATAGATAGAAACAGAGAGATAGACAGACAGACAAATAGACAGAAACAGAGAGCTAGACAGACAGACAAGTAGATATAATCTTGGAGATAGGAAGATTTGGAGAGAAAAAGAGAAACAGAGGATTGTATTGAGAATTTTATAAATATATATTTTCTAGACATTAGATATCTATAGCAAGACTTTTATGTAAAGCAACCACAATAAGAGATTACAATGAATAAAACAAGTTGTGTAGAGAACTTCCAAATAAATCTATTTTCAACTCCATGAATATAACTGTAATAATGACAAAGATGATGGTGCTAATGATGACAATGGAGATGATGATGACAGGGAAGAATTCATTTGTGTGAGTTCAACATAACTATCTCCAACTAGAAATAGATTTAAAAAGACACCATCAACAAATGTAACAACAGTACTTATGCATAATTATTGGGTATTTTCTTCAGATTGAAGATGTGTTCTTTAGTTTTGGGTTCTTTTTTTCTTTTAATTTGTTTTCCCTGTGTGTGTGTGTGTGTGTGTGTGTGTGTGTGTGTGTGTGTGTGTGTGTGTGTGTGTTATTTTATTAGCTTGGTTTAGTTTTTTTCTTTTTAGTTTTGCCTGTAAATTGCTAACAACTACTAGTACATGTCTTCTTACAAAACAAAACATTACAACATGATCTTCATTACCGACCACCACTTACACATTGTCTTGTAAAATGTGTTTGTACACAAAGATTCTTGCACAAGTGATTGTCAGCCCATTTAAATGCAAAGAAACAGTCTCCCTGCAGTCAAATAACACAGAACTGAAACAAAAAGAGACTGGTTCTTGATTTTGCGTGCTTGGAATATAATGTTCATCATTGTTGTTGCTATTGTTGTTGTTGTACTTGCTGTTGTTGTTGTTGTTGTAATGTTGTTATGTCATTTGCAGAAAATCTTCCCTGAGCAAATGCCAGCTGAAGCAAAGCAGAATGGGTAAGTAGAGAAGTACAATACATTTTTCCTGTGTGTGTGTGTGTGTGTGTGTGTGTGTGTGTGTGTGTGTGTGTGTGTGTGTGTGTGTTTTGGTCTTTTTGTTTCATTGTCTTCTTGTGGAATTTTGGGATGGAAATGAAAGAAAGGTAAGAAAGAAATAAATGGGAAAAAAATGGAAGGAAGGAAGGAAGGAAGGAAGTAACAACCTTGGTTAAGAAAAAAAAAAAAGAAAAAGAAAAAAATGAAGCACTGTGGAACTAACATAAATTATACTCTGAAAATACATTAAAGACAGTATAAGGAAGAGGATAAAGGTGGAGTAGGATGGTAGATAAAAGATGTAAATAAACATAAAATAATAAAGGTAGATAAGTTACAGAAAGAAAAGAAAACATATACTAATACAAACATAAACACATACAAGCACATAGAAACACATACATACAAGCACACACATAAACACATATCAACACATATATACATAGAATACAGTAAATGAATCTGTCAGGTTAGAATGAGTATTCTAATTGTCTGGTCAACTGAATTGTTGGCTCACTGAATTATGAACCAAGTGGGTGAGTACTCCACAGGATAGAGTACTTTTAATGTCATTGTCAAAGAGAATTAGTGTGACATAGTTTGTGACAAGACCAGTCCTTTCAATTACAAGTACAGTCCATCAGATAGGCTTCCTCTCAATTTCCACCTGTCATATATCAGTGCAAAGATGAGGACTGACCCAAAGTTATGACAAAAGACACTTGCCTGAAATGCAGTGCTGTGGGATTGAACCTGAGAATTCATAGTTGCAAAGTGAACATCTTCACTATGACAAACACATATCAACAAATACACATACACACACACACATACTAATGCACAGGGACACATACAAATAGAGACACTCACATGCACTATTACACAGATATGTACTAACACACAGCAACAGAGACGCATAAAACATACTAACACACACACACAGACACATTCAGAGACACATACACATGGACACAAACAAAGAGACAAACTAATGCAGAATGCATACAGACAGACAGATACATATAAACACAAATGCATGCACACACATAACTAACAAAGACACACACACACACACACACGAACATGTATGAAGACAACCACACGCACATACGCATTCATTTTTACTACAGTTACATTGGATGAAATGGTGTTTTCTAAAACAGTGAATTTGTTTATTACTGTAAACAGACATGGATTGCTCAGATTATTGTCTACAAAAGCATTAAATCGTGAAATAATTCAGAGGAGATTACTACTCCTTTGTGAGAAACAGAGTTGGTGGCAGACAGAAGTGTGTGTAACGGGGAGCAGGTACATTTCATATTTCACTGTTTAAACTAAGAAACATACATACATATATATATATGTGTGTATGTATATATGAGTGAATATATGTGTGTATGTGTGTTTGTATCCATGTGTGAATATATATATATATATATATATATATATATACACACATGTGTGTGTGCATATGTATGTATGAGTAAATATATATATGTGTGTGTTTGGGTATGTATGAGGGAATAATATATATACATGTATATAAATCAGCATGTTACCTGCATGAATGTTAATGCATATACATTTATATATATATATATATATATATATGTGTGCGTTTGTGTGTGCATAAAATGAATGTGCATGTATATGTGACTGTGTAAATATATGCATGTTAATGCAAATACACACACACACACACACACATAGAAATACATACTTTCATTAACATATATGAACACATATACTCTGGACGTGTTTGTTTGTGTGTCTCTTTGTACACACACACACACAAACATGTATATATATATATATATATATATATATTTATATATATATATTAAATGAAATGTTTATCTTCATGCATATTAATGCAAACATACATGTTTGCGCACACATTTGCATATATATATATGTGATTATGCAGACGCATGCATTTCTGTGTAGTGTACACGTGTATGTGTGTGTACATGTGTAAATGTATATAATCTTCCTTCACATATGAGTAGGAAATATGAATATATAAAAAGAGGATGAAGAAACCGTACAAATAAATCATCGAAATCAGAACTGTATGCACACACAGGCACGTGCACACACTTTCACATGGTCACATACATACACATGGACACACAATGTCTCTTTACCTACATTGTTATTAATACTGCAAATATTTCTCTACCTTCACCCGGCATTTCCCCCTACCCAATTCTCAACATATCTTTTCCACGGATAAAAACTTATGACGAGAGAGTAGGGTGGAGAATCACTTTAGAACACCCACTTTCTTTCCTCTTCACCCTCATAATACTCACCTAGTTTT
>NC_068981.1:78080248-78082266 GCF_001194135.2 Octopus bimaculoides | reverse complement strand
TGTTCTTGTATATAATTGTGTAAGCTTCTGCATTTCTTGGATTGTGTGTTAAAAAATATGGGAGACTATTTAATGTACCTTGAGTGTGTTTTGATTTTCGTATGACTTGGGTATTGATTGTCTTGGTCCATTCTATTCCATTGTCAACTAATGATGCTGGGTAATGTCTTTTGAGAAGAATTGCCTTTAGTTCTTGGAGTCTTTTATTTTGCGTTCTATAATTTGAGACAATTGTACAGATTCTTGTCGCTAGGTTGAAGGGGATGTTTGTCTTCGTGTGCTTTGGGTGATTGGAGGTGAACAGGAGATATTGTTTGGAATCAGTTGGTTTGTAGTGGATATCAGTTTCAATATTTGTGGGGTTTTTTATAATAAGAATGTCAAGAAAAGGAAGTTGGTCTTGACTATATTCCATTGTAAATTGGATATGGTTGTTGACAATGCTGATGAAGTTTTTGAAATCAATGAGTTGGTTGAGTGTGTGGGACCATACGGTGAGGCAATCATCCAAGTAGTGTGCATCTGCTCTCTCCCCTGCACCTGCCCTGCCATCACCCATTTCCCTTCACCTGCCACCCTACTTCTCCAATGCACCATTCTCCAAGCCTGTTGGCAACTCCAGTCCGACCCCTTCACTTTGCACATCTTCCCTAACTGACCCCTCCCATCCTTCAACCGAGCCCACGACCTACGAGACCTCTTGGTCCACAGTTTCTTCCCTAACCCAACCTGGCTTGTTCCCTGCTCCTGCCCACGCTTCCCACTTGCCCTTACCTCTCCAACACCACCCTCCTCACAGGCACCCATCATCGATCCTATCATATCACTGGCTCCTTCACCTGCACTTCTAGCAACATCATCTACTGCATCTCCTGCTCTCTCTGTTCCTCTCTATACATCAGTCAAATGGGATGCCACTTGGCTGACCGGTTCGCGAAACACCTTTGAGACATCCAACTCGGCAATGGCACCCCAGTCTCGAGCCATTTCCGCTCTAACGGTCACTCTTTACAACACCTGTCTGTGTTCATATTGTCCTTGCACAGGGGTCATCCAGACTCCTGTATCTGCCATGAGCAAGGATTAATCTTCTCTCTTCACTCCTTTGTGCCACCTGGGCTCAACTCTCCTCCCGTCTTCATCTAACCCTCCTTCTCTCTTCCTCTCACACCTACTTGCTCCCACCCACCTCTCTTGCTCTGGCACCTACTTCCTCTCTTCACTCCTACCCACCTTCTACCTTCATTGTCACCCCTCCCTCATTACCCCACCCCTACACATTCCAACCTCACCATCTCTATACATCCCACCCCACCCCTTAGACCTCACCCTTGCTTCCCCCCACACCCCACCACATCGCACACACACACGAGCACTGACCACTTCTCAGCACACACCAGTGCACACACTAGCACTGACTACTTCCCAGCACTAACATCATCATCCACACACCTATACATGCGTATGTCAAGGTCTCCAGCCCCCTTCCACATGCACACGCTCTCACATACACACACATGCGCACCTTCATTCTGGGATCACCACTACTTTATTATCGCCTCTTCTTCCTAGCTATCCTGTGTGACCCATCTGTCTGGCATTTGCCATGATAGATTGCTAGCCACCAAACCTTTTCCTATTTTCTCTCCCTGTCTATTACTGTGTTCTTTTCTGTTGAAGAGCATAGGCTTGAAACATAAAAGACTTTCTCACTTCCTGAGCATTAAACTAATAGATCTGTTTGTTGTTTACACACCCGTTTTCTTCTCTCGTTTTTTTGTAAATTCTCACTATATATACATATTAGTATATATATATTAGTTTAAATACATATATATATATATATTTATATATATTAAAAATAAGCATGTCAGAAAAAAAGACAGAGAGAGAATTATTATGGAGGCAAAGGAAACAATGTACAAGGAAAGTAAATGGAAGCCTTAGTCCACATAATAATCATTACGACAATAATCAGTAATATATTATTTCTATTTTTGTTACTGGTACAGTCTGTA
>NC_068981.1:78078291-78079059 GCF_001194135.2 Octopus bimaculoides | reverse complement strand
TATATATATATATATATATTGGTTTAAACACATACATACATATATATATTAGTTTAAATACATATATATATATATATTTATATATATTAAAAATAAGCATGTCAGAAAAAAAGACAGAGAGAGAATTATTATGGAGGCAAAGGAAACAATGTACAAGGAAAGTAAATGGAAGCCTTAGTCCACATAATAATCATTACGACAATAATCAGTAATATATTATTTCTATTTTTGTTACTGGTACAGTCTGTAGCATCAGCAAGCAATGACAATACATAAATTGGGTAAAACAATGGCTTCAAGCAAGACTACATGAATAGACATCTATTATATATGCTAAGGTCACTTGCACAGCTGGCCTCAACAACTAAAATAAACTAAAGATTCATTTACTTCACACACACATGTGCATGTGTGTGTTTGTATAAGCATATAAAGTGTAAAAAAAGTGTGTAGGGTCCGGAGCTGGTTTGTCTTGGGTTGATCCATTGTTTTTATTTATCTGTTTTTTATAGCTATGTGAGTGTGTGTGTGTGTGTGTGTGTGTGTGTGTGTGTGTGTATATATATATATATATATATATATATATATAAAATATATAGTTTTAAGGAAAATAACCAAGTTTAAATAACTTGGTTATTTTCCCTAAAACTATATATTTTATATATATTTTATCTATAAAGCTCA
Organism: Octopus bimaculoides; assembly: GCF_001194135.2. Taxonomy (NCBI): domain Eukaryota; kingdom Metazoa; phylum Mollusca; class Cephalopoda; order Octopoda; family Octopodidae; genus Octopus; species Octopus bimaculoides. Next base: position 78,078,375 of record NC_068981.1, on the reverse strand, counting down.
ATTTAATTATAATTTTTTATAAATTGATTTCAATTGAGTTTTTACCTGTAATTTTGGATTTTGTCCCTAATATTATTATATATA
>NC_068981.1:78077710-78078124 GCF_001194135.2 Octopus bimaculoides | reverse complement strand
ATATATATATATATATATATATATATATATATATATATATATATATATATATATATACATAAAGGGAGTGGAATGGGAGTATAAAGGTGACTAATGCAAAAACTATTTTTAGGTTTACCTGTACTCCAGCTGGTTGGCCATTCAATTGACATTGATTGATGTTTGAAAGAATAATCAGTAATGGCAATGGGAGTAGGACTGAAGGAGATAGGATTTATGAAATTGCAACAAGATACACATACATGTATCTAGCTTGTGTTATGGAGTCCCCACACCACCAGCACACCAACACAAGGAAAGCTAAAGGAAAACTCATTCTCCTTCATCCTACCTGCCATATCAAAAAGCATTTACTAGACATATGGAGAGAGAAAAAAACAAAGACATATGGAGAGAGAGAAAAAAGGCAGAGGG
>NC_068981.1:78075910-78077305 GCF_001194135.2 Octopus bimaculoides | reverse complement strand
GTGTGTGTGTGTGTGTGTGTGTGTGTGTGTGTGTGTGTGTGTGTGTGTGTGCGCGTCTCTCTCTCCCTATCTCTTCCTCTCTCTCTCTTTCTCAAATAGTTTTGCATGCTGGCAGAAGCTTCAATAAATCATCTTTCCATATATTTTGCTCATGTGGCACTTCAAAGGTGGGACTTAATGGTCTCAATTCTTATGTAAATACTTCTTTCCAAATTATCTTTGGCATATCTCAAATGTACAGGTGTGACAGGAGAAACAAGTGCATAGCAAACCTAGTCACCACACTAGTTTCATATCTCAGTTATACCAATTTCATTTAACAACTCTCTTTTCTCATCCTTTGAAGTCTGTCAAACAAATCATCCATTTCAGTTTTGGATACATCATCATCATCATTTTAATGTCTGCTTTCTCATGCATACATGGATCAGATAAAATTCATTGAGGCAGATTTTCTGCAGCTGGGTACTCTTCCGGTTGCCAACTATCACATTTCCAAGCAAGGTATAATACTTCCCCATAGCTGAATATGCCCACATGGAAATTTGGGGATGAAGAACACCACTTGTCTTATTGTGAAGCTCAATTATAAGTATCACATGGTATCAAGGAGACACAAACACACACACGACAAATTTCTTTTAGTTTCCAGTTACCAAATCCACCTACAAGCCTTTAGTCTAGCTGAAGCTATTGGAGAAGACACTTTCCCAAAGCACCATGCAGCTAGGCTGAACCCAAAACCACATGGTTGGTAAGCTTCTTAATCACAGACACTAGTTAAAAATAGTCAAATAGAAAACTAAAATATTGCATTTTTGACCATTCCACCTTAGAGTAGAATAGTGTACATATATCAAGTTACCATTTGTACATGGCTCTATGAAATGGCCTGATGGTTGGGATGGGATTGTGATCATTAAGTCAAACATTTGATTCCTATATCAGGTGAAGTGCTGTGTCTTTGAGAAAAGTACTTCATTTCATGTTGCTCCAGTCTACTCAGCTGATAATGAGTATCAACATAATACTGATACAGCCCCCTCTCTCCCTCCAGCTGTCACATTCTTGATATGCTGCTGGGTCAAAGATCACCAAGAGGTGTCTATGTTTGTTCACAACATCATAGGCCCTGACAAAAAGCAAAAAGAAAAAAAGAAAGAAAAAAATTAATTAGCTAAAATATGGTACATGCTACCAAATCATACTGGCTTATGAGTGACAGCTGTGGTTTTAATAAATTAATTAGTAAGTTTGGTTGTTTCTTGATTACTATACACACAATATGGCAATCTACCTCATTGACATTCAAAGACAACTTGCATAACTGATATAAAACAAAAATATTATAATTTTGTCATAGTTGTCAACCTAATAGAAAACTTCCAAGCTGTG
>NC_068981.1:78070910-78073410 GCF_001194135.2 Octopus bimaculoides | reverse complement strand
AAAGTAGCACATGGCAAACCAAACAGAACAGTTTGCAATTTTTCTAAATGTATATTTTTCACTGAGCTAATACCACTTTTGAAAAGAAGTAAAAATGATACCAGAAAGATATATAAAAATCTTCAATTGAAAATATTTAAAAGATATAAAAAACAAAACAGACGAAACTTAGCAAATACAAGATAGTTTAGCCAAAGAAAATAAAAGGAAACCTTGTCTACAAACAGATGTTGTTGAAAGCTAAAAGATTGCCAACAGCTAGTTTAATTTAATTTTTTTCATTTTCCCTTTTAAATCAGGAGATAGAGAAAATAGGTCTTAAATGGAAAATAAAGGCAAGTTTGTATTCTTTTAAGCTGTTTAGGCAAGGAATATCAAAGAAAGACAGAAAACCTTGTAGTGAAAATTATAGTTTGCATTTTATTTAGATTTCAGTATCATAATCATCACCATTATCATAAAATTTCTTCTGAATGTTGCTATGGAAAGGCACATAAATCTACATCAAAAGAATGCTGTTCTGATGCCCAAATGGATATATCTAACATTTTTACATCCATTTTTTCCAGTCTTAGATGAGATGGATGTTTCATTGGATTTTTGTAGAAGTGATTGTTTTTACAACTGAGTGCCCTTTTTAATACTAACCACTCAACAGTGAGATAGATCTGGAACGTGTATTTTTGTCATACATCTTGCTCAAGGGTATGATTTAATAACAGTAGTAAGATTTTGGATCTATGCAGGCAACAAGTTCACCACCTTTTATGCCTCATGTTCCATTACTCTGCTACATGATCAGCACTACTGTTCTTCACATTTCATAGCCTTAATAATCGTTTCTGATTTGGGCACAATACCAGCGACTTTTAGGGTATGGGGTGCAATTAATATTATCAACCCTAGTACTTATTTTATTGATCCCCAAAGCATGAATGGCAAAGTTGACCTCATTAAAATTTGAACTCAGAATGTAAGGAGCTGGAAGAAATTACACAAAGTGATTTGCTTGATTCTGTAACAATTCTGCCAACCCACCACTTTTCATGGCCTTAATAATAAGAATGAAATTTAAATTTTGACAAATGGTTACAAATCTTTAAGAGAGGTGTATCAATTTGATCAGCTTCAGCAGATTAGTCAGTGAGGGGCCTTTGGCCTTTGTGTGGTCACTCAAACTGCTAGAAATAGCAGTTTGAGTCTCAAATGACACTAACATTTTTTTATTAAAAGAGGAATGAATATATTGGTTAAACTGTCTAAAAAAAAAAAAAAAGAACAAGATAGTCTTGGCTAAAATACATTTCACATTTGTTTGAGTAGGGATGACCTGGAGCTAAATCTAAACAACAATAACAACAACAAGTGGCAATTATTTCATAAATCCCAGAAAGATAAAAGCAAATTTAATTTAAATACAGCAAAATTAATTTAAATACAAAATTAATTTAAATAAATACAGCTTAAATCAAATTAAATACAGTATTAATTTAAATACATTCTAGACTCAGAATGTAAGATGAATTCAACCAAATATTGCAAGGTGTTTGGTAAAACTTTCTTTTATTCATGCTATTCCCTTGCTTTAAAATGGAGTTCTAATGCTGCATTGTTTTTTTATGGTTATTTGGTTAATTCAGTCTACCTAGACAAAAAATGGATGCCATATTCATATCATGATTGAGTAGATGGTTCTGAGAATGGTGTCATTTCTACATAACATTGAAACACATCTGATTAGAAAACAAATGCCTTCTTGGAACAAAATTACAAAAGAGTACATAAGAGGCATCATTTCTCTATTGCATGAAATAACTTTACCTGCAGCAGATATCGTCACTACCGCAAATCAAGAGCAGGCCTTGTAGCTCACATGTTAGCCTGCCAGAGATCATTACTGAATAATAACAGTCAACGTCAACCTATGACAGACAGATGAAAACGATATATTCTAACACAACTACTGACACTCTACAGAGCTCAGGTAAAAACTACAATGACGTATTTAATCTCACATCTGGGATGCTGCTGTAAATATCCTAGAAAGAAAGGCCAATCAACTTAGCTTTCAACCACTTACAGACATGCTGTCTTTTCTTTCTGTCTTTACTACTTTTCTACTACTTCTATAATGGCCTCTCCTCTGCAGAGCTGGCTAGGCTTGTACCACCTCTACTCAAGCACTCCTCATTCACTTATCTCTCCTCCTCTCATCACCCATGTTATATCCAATTTACAGATTTTGCATAAAGCCACTAGGCTAAACCTCTCCTCAAGATGTCAACTGTCTGGAGCTTCTTCCTTCCTTGCTCATGTCTTTCCTGATATGTGCTAACTGGCAACAGTTTATGTGGAACAATAATGGCATCAGCTTCATCAGTTTCAGACAGTCTATGAAGGCCATAGGTACTGCCCCTTCCACCAGACCCAACAAATAAAAAAGAAAATGATTTATATACTTGACATAAGCAAATTTGTATTTAAATAAATTACAGAAAGG
>NC_068981.1:78043920-78070856 GCF_001194135.2 Octopus bimaculoides | reverse complement strand
CCCCAAATCATTTTCTTTTTCTTTCTTGAAGCTAATTGTTTGTCTGAATATATATATATATTTAACATCATTTGTTGCTATAGCAGAAATTATAAGAATTGATACTGAGTAAGCCTGAATGGAGTTCTAAGTCCTTTGAGGATTGATACAATAACTAAAACCTCATAAGAGATATATATTAAATGAACCAAATAACTCATTCCCAATTTGTTAGTAATACTAAATTAAATTATTCAAGATACATTATTGAGGATACTGCACCTTTCTTACAGACTCAGCAAATAAGAAAATAAAAAAAATAGCAAAATAATAAAAACAATAATAATAATAATAATAATAATAATAATAATAATAACAATAACAATAATAATAATTATAATAATTATGATAATGAAAATGATAATGGTTTCAAATTTTGGCATAAGGCCAGCAGTTTCGACGAAGGGGGTAAGTTGTTTACATTGATCTCAGTACTCAACTGGTATTTATTCTATTAACCCCAAAAGGATGAAAAGCAAAGTTGACCTCAGCAGAATTTTAACTTAGAATGAAAAGACAAACGGAATGCTACTAAGCATTTTGCCTGGCAGGCTAATGATTTTGCCAGCTCACCATTATATAATGATAATAATAATAGTGATAAATGATAATGGTTTCAAATTCTGGTACAAGGCCAGCAGTTTCAGGAGAGGGAATAAGTTACTTACAGTGCTCAAAGGATATTTATTTTATCAACCTGAAAGGATGAAAGGCATAGTAGACCTTGTGGAATTTGAACTCAGAATGTAATAATGGACAAAAGGCTGTTAAGCATTTTGCCTGACATGCAAACAATTCTCTGAGCTTACCACCCTAATAATAATCTTTTCTACTCTAGGCACAAAGCCTGACATTTTGGGGGAGGAGGCCAGATGATTAGATCAACCTCAGTACACAACTGGTACTTAATTTATCGACTCCAAAAGGATGAAAGACAAAGTCGATCTCAGAGGAATTTGAACTCAGAATGTAAAGATAGACGAAATACCGCTAAGCATTTCGCCCAGTGTGCTAACATTTCTTATTTCTTTATTCCTTACAAGGGGCTAAACATAGAGGGGACAAACAAGGACAAAGGGATTAAGTCGATTACATTGACCCCTGTGCGTAACTGGTACTTAATTTATCGACCCTGAAAGGATGAAAGGCAAAATCGACCTCGGCGGAATTTGAACACAGAATGTAAAGACAGACGAAATACCACTAAGCATTTCGCCCAGCGTGCTAATGTTTCTGCCAGCTCACTGCCTTCCACCCTAATAAAGATTTACATAACCGACATGGACAAATTTAGTATTTACATAAATCCTAGGACAAAAAAAAAACAACCAACAACCGGACCAAATTTTTTTTTTATATTTCTTGCAACTAGTTGTTTTTTTCTAAATATAATTAACATTATCTGTTGTTATAGCAGAAATATAATATATTATAAGTATTGAGATGAGGTAACCTTGAATGAAATGCCAAGTCCATTGAGGACTGACATAGCTACTAAAATCTCATAACAAATATGTTCAATGAACTTAATAACTCATTCACACTTTGTTAGTAATATCAAATTAAATAATTCAATATATACTCTCAGAATTTTATGTACTTCTGTCTTTCCTACACTACAGCAAACATACATAAAAATTCTCCTGCAAATATTTTATACAAATGAATGCTTCTCATATTTCTATCTTGTCAATGATGTAATTTAAGTGATTAGTGCTTGCTATTAGTTAAACAATTTGAATGTAATGTGTCAATATTGGGACACTAAACATTAATTGTAACAAGGCTTGAACTGTTGACCATGCAATTTGTAGTCTAGTGCCTTAATTTCTCACCTACAATGCCTCATAAATGAGTTAGAATCAACATTTGATATATATGCATGTATGTGTGTGAGAGAGTGTGGTGGTGTATATAGATATGTATATTTGTGTTACCTTGTCTTGTCATAGAATGATACTTGTGAATAAACATCATTGTTATACAGGGAGAATCATTGGTTACCAATATTCTGTAAAATCATGTCTGAGTAGGGGGAAATATTACTTTGCTTGGAAACAGGCTTGAGTTGGTGATAGGAAGGGCATGCAGCCATAGAAAATTTACCTCTATAAACCCATGTCAGACCCATGCAAGCATGAGATAGTGAACATGTAAGTTTTTTTCCAAGTTTAATAAAATATACACCAGTGATGTTGTGATTAGCTGGAGGGACATGAAAAAGAGAGGAAAGACTGATCGAGGAATATGGGAGGAAAGATATTTTGATATGATTGGAAAAGTTGGATGGATGGATGGTGGGGAAAAAGCTGTTGTTCTCTTTATCAGTAACTATATCTTTATAAGCATTGTCTGGAAATGACTGCAATACAATGACAGAAATCAGTCATACACACACACACACACACACAGTAGCAACATGAACAAAGTAAAGAGTTGTCAATGCATCTTCTAGACTGAATATATTACAATATTATTGTTAAGGCTGACTTCACTAATGTAATGGAAATATAATCAACTTCTATAATATATAACAAATGTGTCTATATTATATTGTATAAAATACACACATACACACACATATACATATATAAAATGTTTATAGTTTTGGAATTTCATTTTTTGTTATGAATTTCAATTTTTCAACATTAGTCATAAAAAGCTTTTTAATGAACCAAACCAAGCCCCTTAATTAAAAATAAAATTACTTGTGCATGAAAACTTATTGGCAACTATACTGCTTTGCTCTGATAACATTTAATTTGGCTAACAACATTAGGTTTGATATAAATTTCCTGAGTTTATTTCTTTTTAAATAACTTTGTGACAGGTCATGTGTAGTATATAGGAAAATAAGTGAAGACTATTTTGTTTTTTTTTCTTTTAAATCTAAAATGATACTGTATTTCTTTGAAATAGGCACAGGTGTGGCTGTGTTGTAAGAAGCTTGCTTCCTGACCACATGGCTCTGGTTTCAGTCCCACTGCATGACACCTCTAGCAACTATAGTCATGAACAGATCAAAAACTATAGTCATGAACTGATCAAAAAACCTTGAGTGAATTTGGTAGATGGACACTGAAAGAAGCTCATACATATGTGTGTGTGTGTGTGTGTTAGTCACCCACCACCACTTAACAACCAGTGTTGGTGTGTTTAGATTCCTGTAACTTAGTGGCTCACCAAAAGAGTTTGATTAAATTTTTTTTTTAAAGCACTAGGATTGATTCATTCAATTAAACATTCTTCAAAGATAGAAATATGAGATGCATGGCCACAATCTAATGACTGAAGCAAGTAAAAGATATGTATTTCTTTGTCAATTTTACATCCATTTTTGCATGCTAGCATGTGTTAGGTGAATATACATATTATTGTTTTTACAGCTTGATGCCTCACTTGCCACTAACCCTTACCTGTTTTTAAGTAATGGAGTTTTTATTCCACTCATTTTTAAAATTACAGGCCAACTGACTGAATGATTTGTTGATAAGGAAATGCCAACAAATGTTGCTCAACGACATTTTTGAAGTACTACATAAATGCAGAATGTAAATATTCACTTAGATATATATACACACACACACGTGCATATATATATATGTGTGTGTGTGTGTGTGTGTGTGTGTACACACGCATACATGTATACAAACAAACTTTGTACAGTTTCTGTCTACTGGATTCACTCACAAGGCATTAGATGACCAAAGATTACAACAGAAGACACTTTCCCAAGGTACCATGTCGTAAGACAGGACCCAAGACAATATGGTAGCATAGTGAATTTCATAACTACATAGCCAAACAAAGCACTTTTTTTTTCATTTAGAAACACAAGAAATTATATTGGACTAGCTTGTTTCTCAACTCTTTAGCATTCAGATTATTCTGTCAAATGTATTGTTTATTCACATTGTTTTGAATCAATAATGCAATATCTCATAACTAAGATTACGATGATGTGATTGTTTATTTTTAGAATAACATTATAAGGAAGTTGTGAGAGGTCAGATCTGGTTAGTTTAAATATAAAACAAGTAAAATATTTGGGCTTGGACATAGCCACTTTAAGTACTAAAGTCTTAAATCACCCACCCTTACTGTAAATAGTTACCAGTGGTCAATGAGGAAACTGCCTATCCTGTTTACCATATTTACAAAAGGAATATCTTTGATATTTGCTTTTTCTCTTATCTTTATTTGAAGCTAGTGAGTCAAAGTTATATTTGCACAAGCTGTTCAAAACATTTCCGAGTTAAAAATTTTGCTTGGTGTTATTACAATTTGACATAGGATGCTAACAAGTCATTAAACTAACAGTTAATAATGATCCATCAACATAGTGATAAGAATGCAATATATCAACTGGTCAAGGCGAACAAAACTGCCAGTCATTGTACTCCAATAAGTCATTTTTGATAAAGAAATCATCCTTAGCATCATTATTATACTTATCTTTATCCAACATACTTTGCATCTGCTTTTCTAATTAGTAAGGATAAAACATAAGCAGAGAACAGCCTTTTCCCCTTCCAACTTTTCTAATCAGATCAAAATATCTTCCCTCCCATATTTCTCAATCAGTCTTTCCTCTGTTTCTCATACCCCTCCAGCTAATGACACATACTCACCCACCATACATCCTCCTCTATTTGCACTATATTATATATTCATACAATATAGTCATGTTTCTGGCATGCACAACCAATTGTCCTATAATACAAAGCCATATTCCAGGTTCACTTGCACTTAATGTGTCCATCAAAATTACACTGTATCACTGAACATCTACAGCACTGGCTAATGAAAATACTTTCTTTTACATTTTATTAAGTCATTTATTTTTTTAAAATTTATTTTAGCAGTACTAATTTATGCCATTCCCCAGATTTTCTTTGTACAAGTTAGAATTAATCCCAGTAAGGTTTACTTATATTTTCCTGCTCTTTCATACTTCCATTATTTTGGGAGTCGTGGATTTACAGAATCCAACTCTGTATGTTCTGCCTTCAAATCCCACAGGGGTCCACTCTGCCTTCCGTCCCTTCAAGCTTGATAAAATAAAGTTCAAGTCTCAACTCGTCAAAATTGCTAGCCTTGAGCCAAAGCTAGAAAAATTATTTGAGAGTGGGTTAGCATGAGCACCACCCATTATTTTGAACAGTTTTCATTAGTTGCAAATGAGAAAATTGCTCACACTGGGTAAAGAACCCCTTTGGTCATGAATGACCATGGGATTGCACCTAGAAAGTTACCCTCCAAGGCATAAGTCCGGGCAAGGTTGATTATAGAAGACCAGCAGTTGTTCATACATACAAGCCTCCCCTCTCCATGCCACCAATGTTATCCAAGGGAAGGACAAAGACTGATACAGCTTGGCACCAGTGACGTCACAACTCACCTTCACATGTGCCTGCTCTACCTATCAAATATACAATGGTAAAAATGAATTTTGTCCTTGATGTCTATCGTAAAATTATTTTAAACAACTGAATTATAATGAATTAGAAGAGTATCAGATGAAATATCTTGTAGTATTTGGTTGCATCTAAGTTTTAAATTGAAATCCTGCTAACATCAACTTTGCTTTCATTCTTGCAGGGGCAATAAAACAAAGTACCACCACCCTAACTACTAGGTCACATGCCTTCACTACATACTTATTCATAGAATGTCAGTGTGGTAGTGGTATGATAATGGTGAGCATGCAGATGATTATTTCAGTGTTGGAAAAGTGATGATAATAGAGATGCTGATGATAACATTGATTTCAAAATTTGACACAAGGCCAGCAGTTTTGGAGGAGGGGGCCAAGCTGATTAAATTGACCTCAGTGCTCAATTAGTACTTATCTTATCGACTCCAAAGTGATGAAAGGCAAAGGCAAAGTTGACCTCAGTGGAATTTGAACTCAGAATATCAAGACAGATGGAATGCCACAAAGCATGTTGCCTGGCATACTAATAATTCTGCCAGTTCACAGTACATGTGATAATAACATTAATGAGAGTAATGGTGGTTGAATGGTAATGATGGTGTTGATAGCAGTAATAACGATGGTGGTAGTTTTGGTAATGATAAGGATATTTAATTCAAATCTGCAAAACTAATTACATTGCAACTACAATACATTGATGCATAAGGATGTTGGATGTGCATCCTGTTAAAAAACATTGCTATTTTAAGTCTTGAGGGGGAAAAAAGCAAAAAGCAACATAATCCTGTTTGAATAAACTCAAAGTAAAGATGATGATAGTAACTTCACAGTAACATAAATGCTGGTGCTTAACTTTCAGCATCTGAATCTGGTCACTACTGATTTCTAATATTGTTATAAGGCCAAACACTTTAGGGAAAGGAGACAGTCAATGAAATGGTAATGTTGACTTGGGCAGTATTTGAACTCAGAACATAAAGGGTCAGAGTTAAATACAAATTGGCATTTTCCACCACTCCAGTCAATCTTGAAAGAGATATGTAGATAAGAATGAAAACATATGTGCCAGACTACATCCAAAGATTCCGGCTATAGCCATTTCCCTAGAGTAGCTTAGCAGTTACAGAATGGTAATTTGGAAGATGCAAATGATTATAATGAGTTTAGAGGAACTGCCTCAGAGCAATAATATTGCTGAGCTAATTAATAATTTTAAGGTGAATGAGAAATGAAAATATCATTAAATCTGGTCAGTTGGGATTATTGTCAGGGAGGTTAGGAGTTCCATTTCTCGCTTGAAATTCACTGCTGCCTTACAACTAACACAAAAAGAAACGATGAAGAACATCACCATCCCTTTTCTATAAATCAGAAACCATCATATTTAATTATGCAGCTTTTTACAATAAAAAAAAAAAAATAAAAAAAAAAAAAACAACGCATTATTAGTGATTTGTGATTTGCAATTTTAACATAGTTCTAGATGTTCTCTATTGGCTAAAGAAGTTGTTGGATTGCTGTTTTCTTTTACTTTTTTAATGTTGATCTAGGAAGAATGGGTTGTATCCAAGACCTCTTTGCAGGTCCTCTCAGAATAGTGATATTGATATAGTTGACGCTCTTCATGAATGATTGTTGGGCAATATCTATAGAGAAAACATGGGTGGCAAGAGAATTAAATGTCTGGTCTGAGTACTGGCAACAGTAAAGGCATTGATCGACTACAATCTCTCTCTCTCTCTCTCCCTCTCTCTCCCTCTCTCTCCATATATATGTATATTATTTTGGTCAAGTCAATCTCTTGCTGCTACAGTTTCAGGGAAGTTATAACTTGCCTTGAGGTCCTCCTCACACACAGGCAAATCTCAGAATGGCAAGAGACTTACTTGACCTTAATAAAATATATAATTAATCTCTATTATGTAGAGTGCTCATTCTTACAATAGTCAACACTAAGATATATATATATTTGTTTTGCAAGATTTTTTATGTGAAATCGTGTGTTGAAACAGACGTTGTTGTATTTGGGGATGGTCATATTGCCAGTTTAGCCAAATAGGATTAATGTAATGTAATGTAATGTAATATAAAGCTGAAGCAAATTAACACCAAATATACAGTGCGTGTGTTTTTATTGGCTAAATTGGCAATATGACCATCCCCAAATACAACAACATATATACATATATATATATATATATATATATATATATAATTATGTGTATTTCTTCTATCTTAATGAATAAAAATTCTTCTGATAGAATAAATGGGTTAATAGAAACCAATGTAGCAAAGAACACAAAATAACTGTGGTTTAGTTCCTGTTTTTAAGTCAGGAACTCCTTGAAATTTTGGGTATTTGAGTATATTTAAGAATTTAAGGATTGGAGAAAACGCATGTTATAATTGCATACTTTATTCCTACATATGTTTCAAAGGATTACAACCTGTGTGGTCCATAGGGATCTTTGATATTAAAATTGTAACCTTCTCATCAGGGAAAGCATGGGAATCATCTTAAACGTAAGACATATATATATATATTACATCATTATATCTTTATGGCAAATTAACAATACGTATTTCTGTTAGATGCTAAGAAAATGCTGGCTGTGAAGATAAAAACTAGGAGTTGAAGAGCTGAAATCTCACAACTGGAGACACCAATGAAGGCAAAAATGATAATTCATACATATCTATTACAAGCTTCAAATTGTTTCTTTTAAGCAAGGTTTGTTTGACTTCTTGCTTTAGTCAACAAACCTGGAAAGAAAGTTCCTCAGTTAAGACTTCATGGTTAATTAAGAGTTTAGAATAAGTAGCCATAAAACACTTGCTTTCACAATCCTTGTAACTAGAAACAGGAAGGCGGGAGGGCAAGAAACATGTAGTCATACACCCTGCTAGAAATAACAGCCATATCATGCTTGTACTGCATTCTACTATTGTCTTAAAGAAAGACATGAACATATAATCCTAAATGCATTGTACCTTATACAAGGATGGGATGGTATGTTCACAATCTGAATGTCCTTAATCATAGGTCTTGTCAATCAGAGATGACCTGGGGCTAAAGAAAAACACTCCCCATCCCTATCACCGACACACAATTGTAGGTATTTGTAGAGACTATCCGACACATCTTGGAATATAAGAAATAAAATTTAAACAAAGGAGAACAAAGACCATGCCAGTGGTAATAATAGGAGTATCATCCCAGATGGTGAATTATAGATGGTTTCAAAAACACATAGAAAACAAAAAAAAAAACAAATTAATTCTAACTTAATTCTTGAGCAACCATTCATAATGATTGACAGCTCTGTGGTGTTATTAAAAAAGTTGTGAAAAAGAAAAGAGGAAAAAAATATTGTAATAATAATTTAAAAAAAAATTTCTTTCAAGAAGTTACTCTATTTCCTTCACATATTGGTTGTAGATAGATCTAAATAAGATAACATTATACCTTTTTAGATATTAATGAGAGATAATGTGATACTGTTTCTTTTATAATATGTTCCGGTAAGATGAATTATTTTGTTCTGAAAGAATAATTATAAAAGGGAAAAAGGAAAATAGAATGAAAAAAAAAATACAAGAAAAAAACAATCAGTAAATTTAGACAATCATTCTATACTTTTAGATAGAGGTATAATGAGAGAGAGAAGGATGATAAGCATCTCTCTCTCTCTCTCTCTCAGCACATGCACACATATATATTTATAAGGGTTTGGATGTGGAGTTCTTTGAGAAAGGGTTTAATAGCTGGATGGATTTCCTGTCGTCAACTCTTACCTAGTAACAAATTAGGGATTTATTTTAATCTACAGATGTCATTTCTGAAAGTGCAAAGTGAATAGTTTTATGTCAGCAAAAGAATATCAACATTACCACTACTTCACTCAAGTAGTGACAAACATACATACATTAGGTCTCTTGTAGTTTCCATCTACCAAATTTCCTCACAAGGCATTGGGTGACTGAGAGCTAAAGAAGACCAAGTATTGAGACCGAACATGAAACTACAGGATTAAAAAGTAAACAGCTTAGCCAAACAGCCAAGTCTGCAGTATGAACACACACACATGCACACACATACGTATACATATTGCATACATAGGGCATGAAAATAAAAAGTAGAAGGAAAGAAAATAAGAAAGATAGATAGAAAAACCAATGTTTAAAGGTAAAAAATACAGAAGTATCAAGGTAATAACAAATTTGCCCAGTTTGAAACTCTAGCTTATGTCAAACTCAAAGAAAAAGTTGTTAAAATTTTTACTTAAGAAACTCAGCAAAAAATAATTGAAGAATCTACGAATAAATATCAATGCAAAATACTTTGGAAAAAAAAAGAGTCTTGTTTGAATTGTTTTGCAAATCAGAAATAAAATCATGACTTAAACCAGTAATGATTGCCAAAACATATGATAAACAACACTGAAGCTCTCAAGAAAGGTTTGAAAAAATAGTCGTTTAACATAACAATTGTCTTTTAAACACTTGCTTGAAATTCTTTCAAAACAAGAGGATAACTTTTTGAAGGCAATATAACAAATGTATGTCAGAATTATCTGCTATAGTAGTAGCAGATTGAAAAGCATGCAGGAAGATTAAAACTGTTTGTTACCTCTACTCAAAGTATTTGAAGTGGGTTAATAACACAGGAACCCACAAGCAAAATTGGATGTTGATAATTTAAAATACAAAAGAGAAAAAAAAACACTTTTAAAAATTAATCAACTTCAGCAGGCAATGTATGTCAAGTTCTTTGATATTCCAAAACAATTTTTTTATGATTGCAGATAAAATAGCATTGTGTTTTTTTCATATATATATATTTTTTTCCTTTTGAAACATGAGTGTAACTTCAAGATTTTCACCTCTACAAAAATGGATCTATAATGGACTATAAATATTGAGAAAATATGAAGAAAAAACATCACATAGTTTCTCTAAGTTTTAGAATAAAGTAATATATATATACATATACATAATATATATATATATATATATACACATATATATATATATGGGTGCAGTGATAAGATTTTCAACTCTTGGAAATGAATCCATAATGGAATACAAGCACAGAAAATATGAAAAGAAAATAAGTTTCTGTAAGCTTCAGATGGAAGTTACACACACATACATGTATATAAACTTATAAAATATATTTGAAACATATTTGAACCTTAAAAGGCTTTTAGCAGCAGTTTTTCAGAGAGAGAAGATTCTTGCTCAAGTCAGAATGGAGTCAAAAGACCATAGTCATCTTAAGAGCACTCCTTATTGGACAGGTGATTCTATTTTGAATTTTTCAGCTCTCTTCCCCACCAGATCCCCTTTGTGGAATGAAATACCTTTCAAACATATTTCAACTTGTTTTAAATTTGTTTACACTCAGACACAGCTTTGCATATCTACGCATGAATTTGTTCTATCTTGGCAACTAACATGTACCATCGGTCAATATTATTGACTCCCACTTATGCATACCTTTCCTTCATTGGACACTAAACTCGGCTTGCGAAGACCTGTTGGGCCAAGTGAAATCAAAATCATGATGGCACCTGTACCAGTGGAGCGCTAAGAGCACCGTCCGAGTGTGATCATTGCCAGAGCAGCTGTCTGGCTTCCATGCCAGTGGCACGTAAATAGCACCATTTGAGCATGATTGTTACCAACGTCGCCTTACTGACCCTTGTGCCGGTGGCATGTGAAAAAAACATTCGAGCAAAGTCGTTGCCAGTGCCACTGGACTGGCCTTTGTGCTGATGGCATGTAAAAGCACCCATTACACTCTTGGAGTGGTTGGCATTAGGAAGGACATCCAGCTGTAGAAACTCTGCCAAATCAGATTGGAGCCTGGTGTAGCCATCTAGTTCGCCAGTCCTCAGTCAAATCGTCCACCCCATGCTAGCATGGAAGGCAGACATTAAACGATGATGATGATGATGATATCTTATAAAGGTAATTTCACTTCCAAGTCAAGTTGTCGCTCTTTGGTATCTGATGCTGAGAGAACTAAAAGGTTCACAATACATCCTTCAGTTTAGTTGAAGGTGCTCTGAGCAACCTAAGGTGTTTTGACACCATTTTGTCTTAAGCAAGTCTATTTTTTTTTTTATGGCAACAGCAGTGAAAAATCTTTTAATGGTTTAAATATCTCTCAAATATATTTGATTTTGTTAATTTATTCTCAGTCACTGCTTTATGTATCTATACACGAATATATATATTTAGCTTCTTGATAATACTAAGAGAAATATTAAGTAGAGTAATAGGTAATCCCATAAGGAATTTCAAAATGTAAATTTGATGTCATCTCCCAATATAGCTTGTGTATTTTAGGGACCTTGAACAACATACTTCACTCTATGTCCTACCATGGTATAACAACTAAACAACTGACAACTCAACACTTCAGAAACCCAAGGAAATCCCAAATTATAAACCAAGTTTTCAGTCTCATACAGCTTGCAGCAGTGGAATGGGCACAACCCCATCCTCCAGAGCAAAGCAATAAAAGAAAACAAATTGCACAAACATTAAAAAAATTACATTAACTCCATGTAATTTCTAGATGACACTCAAGGTTTCATCCAAGACAGCAGATCAACTTCATTCAGCCATGATGACTGTGAGCCATAAACAATTGTTTCTCAGTGAACCATAAAAAGTGTTCAGCATAGATATGTGGCAGCAAAAACTAACACTAACATTTATTTAAGCATTTGGTGAATAAGATACTGAACTATTAAAGCAAATTACTATTTAAACATAGCCATTATGTTGCATTCAATACACATTACATAACTCTGCTTTGTTGATACTCTCATTCAAACAAACTATTAACACTAAGAAGGCTATCTATGTGTTTTCTGACAGTTTAAATATGAATATATAATATATCTGTAAAAATTCAGACTCTGGTAAAATAAACGAAAGAAAGAGAGAAGAGTAAAATTATGGAAAGCCAAAGAAAATGGCAAAATATTTCAATATCTTGATAAGGCAATGATTGTCAATTTCCATTTCCAGTTAAGCTGATTTTAGAACTGGTCAGGTCTCACATATTGATCTCGGCTAGAAGAGAGATCAATTTATTATTGTCATTGTTATTATTATTATTGTTATCATTATTAATAGAAACCAACTTGCATCAATGTATTAAACTATATACCAATCCCAGTCCATGGTTGAATTGTTTGCAATGGGAAGTGTATTAGCTTAAAAATATTCATATAGAAAATAACCAAATTTCAACGATGTCAACAACAACACAGATATCATCCAAACCATGCTCACAAAATAGAAAAAATTAAAAAAATAAACAAGTAAAAAGAGAAAGTGAATGGAAATTATTGGCAAACATATAATAAAAATCAATTCTATATCTCTGAAATCGTAAACAAACCAGAATGACTTATAAGAAAAAAAAAATTGAGATATACACATTTTCTGATATATATATATATATATATATATATATATATATATATATATATATATATACATATATATATACATATATATATATACACACACACAAAGATACATACACATAATGTATATACGTTTATACACACACACACATATATATATCTACACACACATATATATATATAGATATATACATACATATACATAGATATATACACATACACACATACATACATACATACATACGTACATACATACATACATACATACGTAACTGTGGAATTGCTGGAATGGGGGAAGAAAATAAGTAGTGTATAATAAACATACGAAGAAAAGGTGATGTGCATTATTTAATTTCCTGGAAACTCTTAACATTTAGATGACTTGAATCCATAAACACAGAACTTGTACCAAATCATACATACATGCTATACACAATCTATTTACAGACTCATGCTGTTTTGCTTAAAACAAAACTCACACACACACACACACACACACACATATTTTAAAAGAAATCTGAATAAGAAGAAGAAAAAGAAGCTTTTATTTTTCTCTTTCATTTAGAAATTGCTCACAATTATTTTTACATGCCAGAATGGTTTTTGTTAGCTATATAAGCTTTGAAACATTTCAATAAATTGCTACTTAAAGGGAAGTATTTTACAGCTTGACAATCTGTCTCATATCAACTATTAAACTGTTTAGTGAAATTAGTCCATTTTTATTCTGACTTTCAATTTTGACTGTTTCAAGTGCCCTACACATACACACACATAAATGTACATGTGTGTGCACTTGTGTATGTATATATATATATATATATATATATATATATATATATATATATAAACATACACACACACACACATCATACTTTGAATGATCTTTTACACCTCATCTCCCTATTGTAAAGTTGCTACCTCAAGGTTTGTTGTTTTGCACCCAGTACATGCTGCAAGTGGTTGGCATTAGGAAAGGAATGCAACCATAGAAACCATGCTGAAGCAGATACTGGAGGAGGATGCAGTCCTTGGATACCACTGGATCTGGTCAAATCAGCCAACCTGTAGCAGCATGGAATGTGGATGCTAAATGATGATGATGATAATGAATGACGACAATGGTTACGATAATATATTACTGCATTCGATTATTGGACTGTGGTCATGCACATCACTTACATGGATTTCTTTTTTTTTTTTTTGTTACTGTACTGACACCCAGCTAAGAGCTTTGCGTGAATCACACCTTTTCACTGACATACAAACAAATAAACAAACTGAGGTTTGAGAGGTGTACTTTGGACATTCCATCAAACTCTCCAGACCTTTTACCATGCAGTGTAATTTTAAAACTATTCTGTTTAACTTTTCTTCCCTTCACAGAATTCATACTTTTCCCTCTGTTTCCTATTTCATTTTAAACCTTTTCTTGCTTATTAAAACGGTTCACATTCCTATGTTACTTTGTCACACACTTTACATATATCACAACCTCCATAATGCCCTTTTCATCCCTTTTCATTCATCAATATCTTTTTACCCCTTCAGGTAGTGAGCTGGCAGAAACGTTAGCATGCTGGGCGAAATGCTTAGCGGTATTTCGTCTGCCATTATGTTCTGAGTTCAAATTCCGCTGAGGTCGACTTTGCTCTTCATCCTCTCGGGGTCAATTAAACAAGTACCAGTTACACACTGGGTTGATGTAATTGACTTAATCCTTTTGTCTGTCCTTGTTTGTTCCCTCTATGTTTAGCCCCTTGTGGGCAATAAAGAAATAAGAAACGTTAGCACACAGGAAAAAATGCTCGGTGGTATTTTATCTGTTTTTACGGTCTGAGTTCAAATTCCACCGAGGTCAACTTTACCTTTCATCCTTTGAAGGTCGAGAGATTAAGTACCAGTTGTGCACTGGGGTCAATCTAACTGACTGGCCCCCTCCCCAAAACTTCCGAGCCTTGTGCCTAGAGTAGAAAAGAATATATTTTTACTCTTTGCATTCATACTCAGTCTCACCTCCACACATACATGCTTTCTTGTCACCCACATAACAATTACACATACACTCATATACACACACTCACACATACTCTAAACTACACCACTATACTTCCACATTTGCACATCTCGACACACAACTTGCTAAAATATACAAGCACCATTCCCCCACTTATGCCTACTTACTTTACTCAGAACTCTACTGCCTGGGTTACTTTGAATGAGTACATGTGTGTGTGTGTGTGTGTGTGTGTGTGTGTGTATGTATATATATGATTCATCTGTGTTGAGAAATCTGTATTTTATTTAGTGGCCATTGCATTGTTGATAACACATTTCAGTGACCAAAATGTTTTCTAATTTGATTTGTCAGGTCAACCTCATTAATTGGTTATAATCATAAAATATTTTATATTGACACAACTTTGGAACTGTGAACCATTAAAGGGAAGTAGATAAGTTTCGAACTTGGTAACTTGGAACTCTCAAATTTAATACAGTATTCACCAAGTCATTTAAATACAAATATCGATCATTAAAAATCTCCAAAGTTTTTTTTTTTATACTTTATAAAACATGTTTCTACACTTTCACCAACGGAATATGGTTAAAATACCATTTATTTTATTTTATTTTGGTTTTATCTGTTTACATTTATTTTTGAAAAATCACAATTTTTGTTTTCTTAGTTTTTTTTTAGAAAAGACCTTATTTAATCATGCAGTAGATTATAGAGAAGAGAAACCAATTTTTGAAGCTGAGACAGCCAAAATATAGAGTAAAAGATTATTTATTTTTGCTCCACTTTCTAACCTTGGTTATGAATTATAATTCATTAGAAGTTTAAAAAAAATTGGAATGAAAGAGTGACAAAGAGCAGCTTTTCAGAATGGGTAAAAAAAGGAAAATGATAAACAAATCATTTAGCTTAAGGCATCATTATGTTGGCTGGTTATTAAATCGTTGGCCATATCATTAACTATTGGTGTGATGATGGAGATGCAGAAATCCACTGTTGAAAACCACTCAATGAGAAACATAAGCAGTCAACAGTGGAGAAAAAATATACAATTTCAATAAGTAATCAGAGTAATGAAAATGTCACTAACTCTTATTATTTTTGTTTGTGTTCAGTTTTAGAAAGATTTATTGAAAAAAACGATGGACAAATTTTGTAAGAGAAAATGTAGGTTCAGCAGAATAAACTCCAAAATATTACAGGCACTTCAGTTCATTGAACCAAAGAGGAATAAAAGACAAAAGCTAGTAATAATAATCATGGTTTCAAATTTTGTCACAAGGGCAGTCATTTTGGGGTAGCGGATAAGTCGATTACATCGACCCCAGTGTTCAACTGGTACTTATTTTATCGACCCTGAAAGGATGAAAGGCAAAGTTGACCTAGGTAGAATTTGAACTCAGAATGTAGTGACGGGGTGAAATGCCACTAAGCATTTTGTCCAATGTGCTAACAATTCTGCTAGCTCACTGCAAATAATAATGATAATAATCCTTTCTATTAAGGTGGTGAGCTGGCAGAAATGTTAGCATGGTGGGCAAAATGCTTAGTGGTATTTCGTCTGTCTTTATGTTCTGATTTCAAATTCTGCCGAGGTTGACTTTGCCCCTTTCGTCCTTTCGGGGTTGATAAATTAAGTAAGAACCAGTTGCGTACTGGGGTTGATCCAATCGACTGGGCCCCTCCCCAAAAATTTTGGGCCTTGTGCCTAGAGTAGAAAAGAATAATCCTTTCTACTAAAGGCACAAGGCCTGAAATTTTGGGAGTGGAGACTAGTCGATTACATTGACCCCAGTGTTTCACTGGTACTTAATTTATTGACCCCGAAAGGGTGAAAGTGTTTCACTGGTACATAATTTATTGACCCCAAAAGGGTGAAAGGCAAAGTCAACCTTGGTGAAATTGGAACTCATAAGCATTTTGTCTGGTGCTCTAATGATTCTGCCAGCTCGCTGCCAATAATAATAATATTAGTAGTAATAATAATGATGATTTCTTTTAAGTAATTGTTTCTCGTATGAACACAAGGCCTGAAATTTGGTGGGAGGGGCGAGCCAATTACATTGACCTCAGTGCTCAATTAGAACTTATTTCATTGTGCCTGAAAAGGACAAAAGGTAAAAACAAGCTCACTGAAATATGAGCTCAGAATTTAAAGACAGACAAAATGCCACTAAGCAGTTTGTCTGGCGTGGTAACGATTCTGCCATCCCACCACCTGAATAATAATAATAATAATAATAATAATAATAATAATAATAAGCAAATAAATAAATAAACCTTATTTGCATTTGAACTTAAAAACCGATTTAGCATCTCCAAGCATCCAATCCAACTCTCTGATGTATCAGTCACTTCAACTGTATTACACAGTGTAATCATAAATGTGAATGTGAGTTTCCCTAGAGGCTTTTAAGAGTCAGTATTTATATTCTGTTTTTAGGATAATAAGCAACTGAAAGAGATAAGTTTATCTCAAGTAACCTTCTCAAATAACCTGGGTACTACTTATTCCCAAAAGCTAGATGAAGTGAGGTGTGTAAACTTAGGCTTAACAACTAAAATACAAAATGCTTTCAGTAATTAACTCCAAAAAATGTACCACGAGGGAAGGAATTACTGTTAAGAATTACTTCAATGAACTAAACTATTGATTTAACAATTGCGCCTTAAATAATTCTATTTTCTACAGCAAACTGTGTTGTTTTTATTATGCTTATCAATTTCATAAATAAGTTGCTGTCAAATATTGTCTAACACATATCTACATGAAAAGAATAAGAAAAAAAACCTTTTAAATTAACCAAAGTGATGATAGTGCTGATTTTGTTTTTCTTGTTTGAAAAGCCCAAATTTTTCAATTCAATTCTGGAGATAATCTTAAATTTTAATGAGAAATCGATTCTTATTAAAGCCCCTACCTCTCATCAAATATTATATTTTCAAAGAATGCTTCTGCATCTATTATACATACATACATACATACATACACACATACATATACACACACTCACACATATATATCATCATTGTTGTAATGTCTACTTGTTCATGCCTGCATGGGTCAGGTGGAATTTGTTGAAGCAGATTTTCAATGGCCAAATGTTCTTCGAAGTACCAGCCCTCATCTGTTTCTAACCAAGATAATATATCCCTATGGCTGGACATGTTCTCATAGAATATTGGAAATGAAGGCCTCTGCAAGTATCACACAATATCAAAACAAAGAGACACACACATACACAGATATATATATATGAACAAGAATGTGTAGTAAGAAGTTTGTTACCTAACCATATGGTTCCAAGTTTAGTCCTACTGTGAGGTACTTTGGGTAAGTGTCTTCTACTATAGCCTCAAGCCAATCAAAACTTCATGAAAATTTAGTAGACAGAAACTGAAAGAAGCCTGTTGCATACACATACGTGTGTGTGTCAGTATTTGTCCCTCCACTGCTTGACAACCAGTGGTGGTGTGTTTGCATCCTTGTAACTTAGCGGTTCGGCGAAGAGACTGATAGTATAAATACTGAGCTTAAAGAAAAAAGTTAGTACTGGGGTCAATTTGTTTAACTAAAAAATTATTCATGGTGGTGCCCCAGCATGACCACAGTCTAGTGACTGGAAACGAGTAAAAGATAAAATGTAAACATGGCGACTAATATATTTGTAGTGGAAGGAATCCAAATAATTCTGATGTTCATGCATTTTGAAATCCTGCTGGATAATGTAGTCTAATATAAACTATTTTTGAATGAAAAAAGCAAGTTGATCATGGTTGGAATTTATTCGATGATAAGTCTACCAAACCAGAGGTGAATTGGGTAAAATACTATTATAATTACTACTAACAAGTTCACATTACCAGACTAAACTTTGGCATAATCCTCCAAACATTTGAGCCCCTTGACAACATTAATAACAGAAAATACCATTAACTATTTTAGAAAAGATGTCATAAATTAGACTGTTATTGGATATGCTCCATGCAATAGTTCAGTTTGATAGAAGCTGATTAAAGCTAACTGAAAGTAATAAAAATGATGATATACATTGAAGACACTTGTCTATAGTAAGGAAAGTATAATATTTTATTTGGTTATTAATCAATGTTTTTATATAATCTTACTGCAGTATTGCATCTGCATATCATTTTGTTTCTGTTATTCCATTTCTATTCCAAAAACTACATTCATTAGTAATATTGATCTTAATTTAAAAAAAAAATGTGTCCTCTCCATATGAACTGTAATATTATATGACATTATATATATATATATATATATATATATATATATATATATATATATATACATACATACACACACACACACACACATAAACAAAGAAGACTGGTTTATTATATGTACTTCATGCCATCATATATGACCAGTAAAAAGAGAAAACATGTTTCCAAATACACTAAGGGGTTAGTGAAGTGCAAGAGTTAGTAAAATGCTTTGGTTTCATAACATTAATTAGATGAGACATTTTCCTCAAATAGAATGTTGCATTCTTTTTATCCTCATCTTCACAATTGGGAAATGAGGCTTCAATGATTCAACACTATTGAAATGAAGCTTCAGGAATTCTTTGTGCCTTGCCTCCATGTAATGCATATATTTTTCTCAGCTTCAACTACCCAACTACTCCAAACTTTTGCTTTCCGTGTGAGGTCAGTTTGTAAGGGTTAGTAAAATCATGTAATTTTATTCCTATCTGTAAAAGCTTGGTGAAAAATGCTCGAAGTTGATTTGAACTCAAGATCTATAAACTAGTATTTCAATACTCTTATCTGTTCAACAATTTCACTAGGACATAATTATGACATTTGGTATGGAGCTTGAGGTGATAGAGTTCAAATTCCTACATAATCCTATATTTTGATTATTAATTAACAAATAGAAGAATCCTACTTCATGCTTTTCCTACCAGGAAATCTGTCATGCAACTCTTTAAAAAAATATATACATATTTAAACAAATTAAATAAATCTTTCAATTAATAAACTTAACCATTTACACACAGAGTGTGTTAGAGTATATTAATATAACTTTATTACACTTACCAAATGCTAATTTCAGAAGACAATAACTGTTAAAATTACCAATAGAATAAGTAATGGAAAAGCTAATAAAATCAAAATCTTCAATGAATGCAAACAATGATGATTATAATTGTAACTGAATAAATCAGCAACACTATTATACATTTATATCAGTTGCAAAGTAAATAACCGACAGTTACACATGCAGAATTTACATGCAAACCAACGGCGAGCAAATTGTAGTAAGTAATAACAACAAACAGGCAAGGATCTATTCAGATAGCCTACCTTTGTGCAAAGATGTGATGTACTCTGTAAAAATGAATAAATTTGAATCAACAATTAAAGAGTGCAGACAAATTAATTGATCTATATTAACAATGGTTAGTGTGACAGCAGTAAACCAAAAAGAATGCTGGCACTCACACACACACACACACACACACACACACACACACACATATTAATAAAGAAGACATAATAGAATCATCAAGAGCAAAGCATATAAGGCATGGTAATAAAATGGAAAGAAAAAAGAAAAAGAAAACACGAAATCAACTCCCTGAAGAATAAATTCAAGATACGACAGTTTTGTCTTACCTTATACACAATTTTTCTTTACTAGAATGATATATGAGAACAGACTTGTGGATATAAAAGGAAGAAAAATACCAAAAATAGAACTGACAAGCTATATAATTATTTCAAACAAGAGAAATAAATAGCATTGTATATTAAATGTTTGACCATTCATAATTGGTGACATCCACTGATTAGAGATTAGTTCTATTACCATCAGAAAAACTGGAAATTTAAATTGCAGTCTTCATATTTTCCCCCAGGGCATCACCAATGTTAGTCAAGAGAAATAGCTGTAACCAAGAATCAAAACCAGATTTATCTCCTATTCTACAATACTCATCAAAGTTGCACAGTAAAAGTTGTAATGTTTACTTCTACTCCCACCTCTCTCACAAACACACACGCACACGGTTACATACACACATTCAGTCACAATGGTATTGGACATTGTGTTCAAAGAGGGCTTTCTGGTGGTTGTCTATCTTCTTTTACCAGGGGATTTCTTTTATTCTGAGTGTATATAAATATATGAGAATTTCATAGAATATAGATTTTCATTCTACTCAACAAAAATAAAAGAGGCAAATATGGTTTCCATGAAGGCTGAAAATTCCATTTATTACTGTTTGAAAGTGTCAAGACCTGAAATAACCATTTTGTTGTAGTACATAACTAATGTTTGTTGGTTTGTTTGTTTGTTTGTTTGTTTGTTTGCGTGTGTGTGTGTGTGTGTGTGTGTGTGTGTGTGTGTGTGTGTGCACGTGTGCTCGCGCGCACACACATACACACAATGTGTATATATGAAAAATTCACTCCCAAAGCTTTGGTTAGCTTGGGGTAGAAGATACTTGCCCAAGATAGCTAAGCAAAAGCAAAAGAGGAAGATGTTTCTGCTCAGCTACCTGGTTTCACATTATGTCTATCTTTTCTTTTTTGTTTTCCTTTGCTTAACTCAACTTTTAATTTACTACACTCCCCTTTCATTATTCTTATCTTCCCTATTGCTTTGACTTTATTTTGCCATCTCTTTCTCTCCTTAACCCTTTAGCATTTAAACCAGCCAGATCTGGGCAAAACATTCTGCTTGTTTCATATTCAAACTGGCCAGATCCAGCCTCTCACACTTAACCTACAGTGACATTCTAAAAATATACTATCTCATCATTGAAATCTCAGATCCATGAGATAATGCATGATCAATTCAAAACAATGTGAATAAATAAGCATTGCATCTAACAGAGTGAGCTGAATGCTAAAGGGTTAAACATCACCACCCAGGTTATCTCCAATTGTCAGCTGATCTAAAAGAAAGCTACTCAATCAAATATGGATTTAAAGAAAATTTCATGGATGGATTTTCTGTTATCTGGCGAATGTAAACAAGAAACTCTGAGTAACAAGTCACAAATTCTCACATTTGAGAAAAAAAAAGTGTTACCTCACTACTGAGTACGTTTTTCTGCATTACAGTTTACATTTGTGGAAACATTACTCATCCATACATACACACATAAACAAATATACAAGTGCACACACACACACACACACACACACACACACACACGTGTATACATATATATTAAATATAAAAAGAGAAGATGGAAAGTACCAACAAGAAAATTAATATTACCACAATTGTTTCATCTTCAAGATGCACTGCCATAATCCACATTGAACAGTGAGCATCATGCTATCGTTTCATACATTGCTATGTGTCCATGGACAGGTGTGTGGGCTTTTTCCCATGTACTGTTTGTTGTTCTGTGTCTGAGTAGTACTGTGAGTGTGTGTGCATGTTAGTACAACGTTGACGTGCTTCTATATGCTTGTGTGTGTGTATATAAGTGCTAAATGGAAGTCTCTGATGTGTACTGATGTGTACATGAGTATATCTATGTACAAATGCGTGTGTGTATAATCATGTGAGTGTATAAATGTATTTGCCTGCAGACAGGTGAGACTATGGGTGTTGATGTACATTTGGATTTGTATGTCCTGTGGTGTGGGTGCTGTGGAGCATGTGGGTGTGCGTGTGGTGGATCTACGAGCATGCGAGTGTGCCTGTGTGAATGTATCCTGTGGCTGTATCTGTGTGAGTGCATGCGTGTGCTCTATGGAGCAAGTGTTGATGTGATCTCTGTATGGGTGAATTTTTGTGCTCTGAGGGATGTATCAGTGTATGTAGGTGTGTTTCTGTATGTGTGTATAGCTGTGGGCAAGGTTGTTTATAGAAGACCAGCAGTTGCCCATACATACCAGCCTCCGTTCTCCACACCACTGATGTTATGCAAGGGAAAGGCAAAGGCTGAGACAGCTTGGCACCAGTGACATCACAACTCATTTCTAAAGCTGAAGGAACTGGAGCAACATGAAATAAAGTGTCAAGAACACAACATAGCCCAGTCTGGGAGTTGAACTCACTACCTCACAATTGTGAGTCTGACACTAACCACTGAGGCATGCACCTTCAATATATCTACATAAGTATATGAGTCTTACATACGAAATTTAGAGAGTTGAAAATCTTCAATTTAGGGGAGTGGTCAGACTCTATAAATGACAAGTGCAGGAGAGGAATCAAACAATTTCAGTAGCTCTAAATTTTGTGAAGCAAAGACAATGTGACAAAGAGTGAATCTTGCTTTAAAAACCAATAGGTGAAAACATGAAAGGGTTATCAAGTACATTGGTCTTAAACATCAGTGTTACTGACTAGAGAACTACAATAAATAGTTGGAAACTGAAGACAGACCTCTTGAACACCTGCCTGTATACTACACTTGTTATCAAAATGAGAGACAAGATACAAACATATAAATTAAGATATTTCTTATTAAACTGTAATGTTATTTCTTTCATTTATTTCTTTTATGTCTGTTTCTCTATAGTGGCAAGTATTAGACAGATACATATTATTGAGGCATTGTTTTTATAGCCAGATGCCTTTTTTGTTACTAACTCTTTTCTGTTATTCAAGTATAAGAGTTTTCATTCTATGTGTTTTTGAAAATGCAGATCTATCAGACATTTCGTTGATAAGGAAATGTTAATATCACTAGGAATGTAAACATTCCTAAAAAAGACACAAGAATATACACAGGCATTTATATTTACTATGCACATGCATATACAATGGGCTTCATACAGTTTCCATCAAAGTCACTCACATCAAAGACACACACATACTAAAATATTTGAACTCTTTATGATCAAGCTAATTTTAGCAAGTCATAGTAAGAATACATTGGAACAGTTTGCAGTTGCCTAATCTTGGCTCATAACAAGATTGAAATTTAACCCCACAAGCTCATTACTGCTCATTGATTATACTTTTACTGCTTGTAGAAAGCACAGAATTTAAATAACTTGACCATGAACAGTAAAGGGTTTGATTTCAGCTACAGACTGTAGACTAAGGTTTAGTTGTTTTATTTGCTTTTGGACTATGTCAGTATAATATCAGTATAAAGAGAAAACATCTTTAATGGACATGTCAAAGACTGATTTTAAGATGTCCATCTTGAAAGGCAACACTCACCAGTTACTTTAGGTTGACAGTAAGCATTTCCATACTATTTTGAGTTATATTCTGACCATATTCTATTGTTCTTTTGTTCAAACAATGACTCAGAAAATGGGGTACTTCAGAGCAATTAGACACACACTGAGTCTGGTGGGAAGCAGAGGGTGGCAGTCAACAGCTACAGTAACTGACAGCCCTATAGCCAGAAGTCTGACACCCCTCCCCATAATCAACACTATAGCTGTGATCAATTAATAATTTCCTCATTAATAATTTACCATTTATAGGAAACAAGTGTATTGAATGATTTCACCATATGACAGAGTAATTAAAAAGATTATTAAAAGAAATTCTTGTATCCACCTCTACATTTTATATTTTAGTCACTGTGACCACAATACTCAATTAGTTGTTTGAGCTTCACCGAGTAAATTAAGAGAATACAGCAAATCATGAGTATGTTGATTATATTATGTTGACAAAATATAATTGAATAATTTGAAAGAGAAGAGAGAAAAAAAATTTATATATCAATATAACTTCTATTGCTTGAGAGTGTATATAATTGCTTATTTTCACTTGTTTATCCAAACAGCAATAACATAAGCATCTGTGCATAGTTTAGTGAAATGAACCATGATACAAGAAAATAAATACACAGACACAAAAAGAGAGAAAAAAAAAAGAATATGTGGATGGGTGGAATAATTATTTTTATAAGTTACAGCTACATGCATCTGAGAATTTGTGCAATAGGATAAAAAAAAAAAAAACTGAAAATATGGACATTTGTTTATTTAACAGACAAAGAAAAGCTTTCATTGATTTGTATTTCTCTTTCAACATACTTTTTTTTATGTCTGTGTTTCCTGTTACTGGTATATTATAGGGCTAACTCAGATGTTAGCATACATGATCATGAAAACACTAGCCTTTCCACCAAATAGAGAACAATTTTCATAGTTCTAATTATTCACTTATGATATGAATATGATGGAATGTTTTCTATTATTATTATTATTTTCATTTTTATTTTATTCATTTAATTTTTTGTTTTTTCATTTGCCTTTTTGCTTTTGTTTTTGCAATATACAAAAGCATTGCAGTTATTTAGCCCCAAAACAGCTCTGATCTATTTGATCATGACTGCCTTGGGGCGAAAAAACTGAAATTTATGATCAAAAGTTTTCCAGCCATGACTCTCCATGTCTTTTTGTATACCAAGAGCTACATTATCTAATATGTCCTGTCTTTTTTTTTTTATATCTCATGAAGGTATGGTGTGATTTAAGAGACATTTGGTAGCTATTTCTAGCAGGTTAAGTGATCAATGAGACTGAACTACCTGACCAAGTCCCCTAAAAAAGCAAAATCTGTGACAGTCACACAGGCAGAAGATGCTGAAGCAAGTTGAGAGTGAGGGTCAATCAACCAAGAAAAAAATGAAGAGAGAAACCTGCCTAGGTTGTGGCAGCAGCAAATGGAGACTACTGACGCGCCACCTGCTGTACAGGTGGAGGAAGCAGAGGCAGCAACAACAACTGGTGTTCACATGAGATAAATGAGATGGTGGCACACAGCTATGGCATCTGATATGTTTGCTCCCTATGAGGTCTTTAGATGTGTGATTCTATCAATAAACAAAAGCAAAGTGTGTAACATCTACAAATATTCTTTGATAATCTCATCCAAATTCAAAGCTCATTAAAACATATTTGACATTTCCATGACTTATATTTGTTATTTCAAACTCCTTACTTTTCATTTCTTCAGATTTAAAGAAATAAGTTGATTTTAATCAACATTTAATTCAGTGATTGGCAAAGTCATTAGAGCATATGACAAAATATCAGAATTATTTAGTTATGAGTTCAAGTCCTGTCTAGGTCAACTTTGCCTTTCATTCTTCTGAAGTCAATAAAAATCGAGTACCAGGCAAGTTCTAAGCTTGATTTAATATTCCTTCAAATCTTCCAAGATACGAATGGAATTGTAACATGATTACAACCACTCTTAGAGAAATTTATTTGATGTTGTGCCTGGTAAAGGGAAATCAATATTTTCAATGATTTCTACATGAACTTTAAAAAACAAAAAGGAAAATAAAAATTTATATCTTAATTGCAGAAGGCGCCTTTTTACTATTTGAAGCCTTTTTTTAATAATTAATATTGAAGACATAAAAGCACTAGACTAAGTAGACTAAACCAAAACAAATTTATGTAACTTCTTCAAAGGAAAAACCAAAGTCTTATGATCTTATCCACCATGCTTCAACACTCAGGGTACCTTTACATAATCACTGCTGGCCTCTACTATACAACAAACCATATCAGATGTTATATTTTGGAGATTTCCATACCCTAATATGAAACGAAGACCACTCAACTACAGCAGCGATATTGGTAAAAGAGATACAAGAAATTGAGGACCTACCAAAGCTAAGTGGGGCCAGAGATTCCTGACACAGTACTGTGAAATGTATCTTGGTTGTGACTGCTTAGAGGGGACATTGTCGCTTAACCTGCTGGAAATAAAAGTTACATCTAACCAACCCCAAAACAGGCAATGTTATATATATATATATATATATATATATATATATACATATGTATATATATATATAATGGTCATAGATCTAATGGATTTAATAATAAGTTAAATCCCTCTCTGTTGACCAGAGACTGAACAAAAACATAGTTCACAGATCTAACATATCTACAAGAACACACATTCAATTCTACATTTTGAGTATATGATGAAGCAATATTCTTTTATTCTTATACTTGTTTCAGCCATTGAAGGTTTAATGATGAAATTGGCCCTAGTATTTGTTTTAAATCT
>NC_068981.1:78037909-78043768 GCF_001194135.2 Octopus bimaculoides | reverse complement strand
ACACACACACACACACACACACACACACACACACACACACACACACACACACACACACAATGGGCCGGCATACAGTTCTTATCTACTAAATTCACTCAGAAAGCATTTGTTGGTGCAAGGCTACAGCTGAAGACACTTGCTCAAGATGCCAAAGAGAGGGCCAGAACCCAAAACCACAAGGTTACAAAATAAGCTTAACCACACAGCAATAACTGTGCCACACAATTTTTGCCCAACCAATTTCATTCACTGAGCATTTTCTAAAGTTGCAAAGTAATGGGATTGAATTTGGAACATAAAAATTGCAATGTGAACATTGTAACCATTTGAACATGCCTGCATCGATTTTACTTCAATAATCTAGAAGCAATGGAATGCTAAGTTTACCAGAATTACTACTGAAATATCAAGAAATAACCATTAAGCAACAGTTGTTTTAATATAGAGCTAATAATGGTTATTGTTAAGAGAGTTTGAAACTTGCCAGAGCCAGCATTAGGGTTTTGTTTTTCTTGGAAACTTAAATTTCTCAAATCTTTCCATTTTAGTCGAAATAACTCTAGATAAACAAATAGTCAAAACACAATTAACAAAGCAGAAATAATTTATCTACAAAATGGAAGCATATACCATATTAACACTTTAAAAACTGGAATGTAAATAACTTAGATAGTACGGTATTACTCATTGGATTGAAACATGTATCGACAACTCAAAATATACATGAATGTATGAAATTATATGAAGGGAGTAAGTGGGTAGGAGTGAAGGGAAGAAGTAGGTGTCAGATAAAGAGAGAAGAGGAGGGTAGTTGAGCCCATGTGGCGCAAAGGAGTGAAGAGAGAAAATTAAATCCTGTTCACAGCGAAAGCAGGAGTCCGGATGGCCCCTGTGCAAAGACAATATGAACACACAGGTGTTGTAATGAATGACCGGTAGAGTAGAGATGGCATGAGACCAGGAGACTAAATTATATACATATATATTGCTTTTCTAGATCCTGAGGCAAGTATATGTGTGTATATATATATATGTGTGTGTATCACAACTGTCCGACAAATGGCAACTTGAAATTCTGAGTAACAATTTGGTGATAATTTTGCAGCTGTAATAAAAAGTATATTACTCTACCTTTGGTATTCGAGTACTATTTTTTCCACCTTGTTTTGCACTTATGTGCTCAACTGTGTGTATATATATATATATATATATATATATATATATATATATATTTGGAAGAGTCTATGAATACGAATAAAAATACACACACACGTGCATGGTTTTATAACTATCTATCTATATATATCTATATATATATAAGGCCCTATATGTGGATGCTTGTCTATATATATACATATTGAGAGAGAGAGAGAGAGAGAGAGTAAATTTGCATGCATATATATGTATCAAAGACGTGTGCATGTGTGTCATATGGTATTAAAACATCTATACACATCATTTACGTCAGTGCAAGCACTTAATATCTCTGCTTATATGTATACATGACTCTTCCTTCTGCATGTGTATGTATATATATATATATATATATATATATATATATATATATATATATATACATACACACATTCACATATGTGAATGTATGCATGCATATAAATGTGTGTGTGTCTGTGTGCATGTGTGTGTGTGTGCATGTGTGTGTGTGCGTGTGTGTGCATGTATTGAGAGCATGTTTGTGTCTGCAAATGTATCTACAATGTACATTTTAAGAGATTATATATATATATTTATAAATGGTCGTCTACATTTAAGGAGCATCAAAGAAAGACAACTGATAAAAAGACACAATAAAATTGTTAATCACAAAATTATCTTATATGTCTATACTAACAGCCTTTCTGGCAACATTTTATCTCTCTGTCACCTCCTGTTGTGTTGTGTGTTCTCCCAACTGCTACCAAATGTAACATGTCCCTTGTGTTAGTCTAGTACAATTGCTAACCATCTCCATAACTGGGAATTCTGTCATTTTTTCAACACAATACTGTTACATATAAACGCTACACAAGTTTGATGATTTGACAAGAAGTTTAATTATGTAATTTCTATGAAATAACTAATAATCACCTCATGTTAGTGAAACATACGTAAGATGGTGAAACTAGATATCTTATAAACAATCTTTTATATTTTCTTTTGTTTTATATCATCATCATCGTTTAACATCCACTTTCCATGCTAGCATGGGTTGGACGATTTGACTGAGGACTGGTGAAACCGGATGGCAACACCAGGCTCCAATCTAATTTGGCAGAGTTTCTACAGCTGGATGCCCTTCCTAACACCAACCACTCGGAGAGTGTAGTGGGTGCTTTTACGTGTCACTCGCACGAAAACGGCCACGCTCGAAATGGTGTCTTTTATGTGCCACCTGCACAAGCCAGTCTAGGGGGCACTGGCAACGATTTCGCTCGAAAAATATATATATATATATATATATATATATACACACACACACACACATACAGGGTAGTCGCTAGAAAAGCGAAAAACTTGAAGGCAAAACTAACAAGCATTAATTATATCATCAATAAACTGATACACCGTAGGGGTGGATCCAAGGGGGGGCGGGGAGCTGAGGGGCATGTGCCCCTCTCAAGAAAAGAAGTGCAGAGATACAGAAATATTGATGCCATCTAACCATCATCCATCATCATCATCATCATCATCGTTTAATGTCTGCTTTCCATGCCAGCATGTGTTGGACAGTTTGACTGAGAACTAGTAAGCTGGAGCGGGGGAGGCTGCACCAAGTCCCAATCTGATTTAGGAAGGCTTCTACAGCTGGATGCCTTTCCTAAACACCAACCACTCAGAGAGTGTGGTGGGTGCTTTTTATGTGCCATTGGCATGGGTGTCAGTCAGGTAGCACTGGCCACACTCGAATGGTGCTTTTATGTGCCACCAGAGCAAGTGCCAATCAAAATGTGCTTCATATAATCTTGGAATGGCATCCTTCAAGTTACACTTCAAAATGTCACACGAGCTGAGATTTTTTGATTAAGATACTGCCACGAAGTGCAAGGATGACATTTTGAACATTTGTATCAAACTTTGTGACACTTATTGTTTACCTCAAATAGATCTTGTGAAAATATAAATCGGCATTTCATGAATTTTTCACTTTTCTGACAACCACCCTGTATACAAGTGCTGGTGTGACTATGTGGCAAGAAGCTTGCTTCCTAACCACATGGTTCCTGGTTCAGTCCCACTGTGTGGTACCTTGGGCAAGTGTCTTCTACTATAGCCTCAGGCTGATAAAATCCTTGTGAGTGGATTTGGCAAACAGAAACTGGAAGAAGCTCATCGCATATAACACAATGCCAAAAGGCCTTGGACATTGCCTCCATGAGGCCCAACGCTTGAAAGAAACTCAGCCACCTTACCTCCATGAAGCCCAACACTTAAAAGGAACTTGGTATGTTTGTAAATATTTGTATGTGTCTTATTATACACTCAGCTAGAAGCATTATACAACCAAACTAGATACGTATGCACATACAAACATACTTCCACAGCTATAGTCACATCTACACACATGCACACCAACACCCACTCACATAAATATGAGATGTAACAGAGTGAAAATAAATTGAATTGGAATTGTTATATTTGCACATACATATGTGTGCGTGTGTATATATATATATGTATATATACACACACACACATTTGTATGTATGTATGTGTGTGTGTGTGTGTGTGTGTGTGTGTGTGTGTGAGAAATGTTAAGAAATTTACATGAAGCAATATAAACATTTATAAAATGTCAAAGTGGCACAGAAATAAATTTTGAATGACTTTCAAAATTTATAAGAAAACAGTATTTGACAATTGTCAGAAAATACATTCTTTCTTCTTTGAGACCTGTCTGTATTGTATAAATAGAAATGTAGCACCATCACATTATACAGAGGGATAGAAGAAGTGAAGTAGAAGGTTGAGACAATGAGGAGGTGAGAAGGAGGTGGTGACAATAACTGGGAAAAACAGAGAGAAAGAGAGAGGTTTTAATACAGAAAACTAGAGTGGGAGAAAAGATGGGGAGGAAGTTATAACAAGATATGAAAGGAGGTGGGAAAAAAATTGACAAGAAAGAAAATTAGTTAGAAAAAGCTGGAAAGGAGTGTAAGTAGGGAAAGTGGAAAGGGCAGAGGATGAAGGTGAAGAAAGAATGGGAAATTGAAATAAAGAACTAAAATGAGAGTAAGTACTAATTAAAAGGTAGAAGAAAGAAAAAGTGGGTATGAAAAAAAGTGAGGTAAGTAAAAGAGAGATTTAACTGACAGGTAAAAGAATAATTTTGGTTATTTAGTTTCAGGACAAACCCGATCAAGTGGAGCTCTGATGAAAAGACATTCTAACTATGACAATTATTATTTTTATTTTCTACTTGTTTCACTCGTTAGACTATGGCCATGCTGGGGCACTGCCTTGAAGAATTTTAATTGAGCAAATCAACCCCAGTACTTCTTTTTAAGCCTGACACTTTGATTCTATTGGTCCATTATATCAAACTGCTAAGTTACAGGGATGTAAACACACCAACACTGGTTGTCAAGTGGCAGTGGGGAACAAACACAGATAGAGAAACACACACAACTTACGTATGCGTATGTATGTGCTGCGTGTGTGTATATATATATATATATATATATATATTTCTATACATGACAGGCTTCTTTCAGTTTTATCTACCAAATCCACTCACAAGACTTTGGTTGGCTCAAGACTTTAGTAGAAGACACCTACCCAAGGTACCATGCATTGGGACTGAACCCAGAATCATGTGAAAGGAAAGCAAACTTATAACCAGACAGCCATTTTTTAAAAGTGTATTTAGGAGATTAGTCTATATGAATGAGCCAGCAGGCTTTGTTATATGAGGCAATTTGGTTGCTGTTTTTAATAAGTTGAGAGACCTCCACCTCCACCAACCCTACATCACCCAACAAAAAAAAAAGGGGAAAAAAAAGAGAAATCGGAAGATAAATTTGTGTATACATCACAGCCAGTTCTTACACAGGACACTATCGTCAGTGTTCTGCAATTAACCAAGCGAGTGAAAAATAGGATAGAGTAAAACTGTAGAAAAGACATGGGAGAACACAACAACAAAAAAGCAACATTATATTCAAGATATCATAAAGTCACTCACACACATTAGGCCATTATAGCACAAAAGAAGTCTCTGTCTCAACAGATTGGTACTTTAGAGATATATATATATACTGGAAATGGTTTTAGGTTTCCTTTGGTTGTTTTGTATATCACATCTGGACAATGACATTATTGGATGGAGGTTTTCAACAAGCCAATCACTAGTTTGCTGCCTTTTGCGATGATGGTGACAAGGGAATGTCAGTAAAACTTGAGTAGAACAAATATCTTAAGGGACTTTGAAGCACTACTTTATTGATTTCTTCAACAATGTTTACATCTTTCATCAATATATATATAGACACATACACATACATTTATAAATGCATATACATTCATGCATGCACACACGTCTACACACACGTATCTATACATGAAGACGCATGGCTCAGTGGTTAGCATGTTAGGCTCATAATCATGAGGTAGCAAGTTCGAATCCCAGACCAGGCTGTGTGCTGTATTCTTGAGCGCAAGACACTTTATTTCATGTTGCTCCAGTTCACTCAGCTGTAGAAATGAGGTGCATGGAGAGGGGAGGCTGGGTTGCATAGGTGGCTACTGGTCTTCCATAAACAATCTTGCCTGGATTTATGCCTTGGAGGGTAACTTTTTAGGTGCAATCTCATGGTCATTCCTGACGAAAGGGGATCTTTACTCTTTACACACACACACACA
>NC_068981.1:78036704-78037679 GCF_001194135.2 Octopus bimaculoides | reverse complement strand
TAACCAGGCAATTTTTACAATAGAATGTCTTATATAAATTTTTCTTTATTCCATGTCAGAGCATGCCTTCCCTGACAGAGGCCTCTTGATCAGGACAGATTTGAGCAATTTTTTGCTAAAAAAATTTGCTGACGATTTTTTTCCTTTTTAAATTATTAATATGTCTGTTCAACCATTTCACATGACTTCATTTAATAAAACCTTAGAAGTTCTTACAACTTTGGTCGCCATAATGCTTTGCTTTTGTTTGTTTAATAAAAATTCCTCCTCCTAATGATTTTGCTTTCATTTTGTGATAGACAGCTATCATGCAGAAAATGCCAGCTTCCAAATCCTGTTTTCTGATTAGGTAAAATTGATTAAACTTTAAACCACAGAAACAACTTTTTGGAACAAATAAATGACAAAATCAGATTTAATATGGAAATTTATTTCAATATACCAAATTTGGAAATTTTGACATAATTTTAAAATCTCACAATATGTGACAACAGGGAAGACACTACAAAAGTAGAGAGACAGACAGTTATAGGACGTCTCACACACACACACACACAAACACACACACACACATTCACAAATGTACACATGAGTTTAAAATGGTATATAGTAGACATATGTATGTATGTATGTATGTATGTATGTATGTATGTATATATATATATATATATATATAGAAATATTAATAACTCTATTTCTGAAAACCAATGGATAGATTCCACTGAAATTAGATAAATAACCTTCGAACAGATAGTCAGCAGCGCCGCCTGGCTAGGGCTTGGCTGCTCTGCATTGACAAGGGGCAACACCCTGAAACTAGTCTGCAGATGCCAAACCAGCAGGGGGACACTGCTGACCTCCCCTGTTCGAAGGTTATAAAGGACACAGGTTTCGTGTGTCACATAGCTAGCTAGAGGCGATGGCTTCTTGGAGCTAATTCACGGCAGCTTTCGTCCTAATTTTGGGACTGCCATG
>NC_068981.1:78035041-78036503 GCF_001194135.2 Octopus bimaculoides | reverse complement strand
TATATATATATATATATATATATATATATATGTATGTATGTGTGCATGTGAGTGTTTCTTTGAGATGGACAGCAGAAAAGCCACCTACCCTCTCTCGTTAAAGCTACGTACTCCTCACCCCACTTTCTGTGTATGTGTGTGTGTTGTATCCATGTATTTACGGAAGTATGTATGTAGTGTTGCATGTATATGACAGCTGTAGTAACTTACCATTCCATTGCCACCACTGTTCTTGCCTTCGCTGATATAAGTCACTTTCTCTCTGCTACTACCTTTCCCTCAGACTAATACTTTTTGCAACCTTCTCATTTTATCATATAAATTTCCCAACGCCCCTGGGTGGCACATTATAGATTTTTATTGGAATCCAATTGGCCTAGTATTGAACTGGATGTTAGTGTTACATGTATGCAAAGTTTCATGAATATTGATTTGCAGGTTTAGGCACTAAGAGGATAACAGATGGACAGACAGAAATTGCTATATATACACACACACACATATATATATATACATATATACACATACATATATATGCATATATACACATACATATATATGCATATATACACATACATATATCTAACAGTTAGTTTTCAGAAGCTAACTGTTTAAACTGACCCCTCTATATATAACTTCTTCATCTCTCATGTAATTTCGTTAAGATAATTACTTGTCTCTTGGCTTGTTTAATTTCTTGTTTCATTGGTTTAATTTCTCATCCACTATGAACACTCTGATTGTATATTACTACTACTACTACTATTACTACTACTTTCGTTCCTTGTACCATCTCCCCAAATTAAACTTGCTTCTGGTTGCAGCTTATCTATTTAGAAATTCTAGTCCCATGTGCTCCCTTCCATTCCATTCTATTCGGCTCTGTTCCCCACAGCTCCTTCTACGTATTCTTGCCCAGTCGCCAAATATTGATGATGCATTCCTAAGTTAAGATTCTCTCGTTTTTTTTCAATCTTTCATACATTCATTCACCATTAACACTTTAAATGTATTGTTTACTAACAGCTAGTTTTCAGAAGCTAACCATTTCAAACTGACCCCTCAATATATAACTTCTTCATCTCTCATGTAAGATAATTACTTGTCTTTTGGCTTGTTAAATTTCTCGTTTCTTCGGTTTGATTTCTCATCTGCCATGAACACTCTGAATCATCATCATCATCATCATCATCGTTTAACGTCCGCTTTCCATGCTAGCATGGGTTGGACGATTTGACTGAGGACTGGTGCAACCGGATGGCAACACCAGGCTCCAATCTAATTTGGCAGAGTTTCTACAGCTGGATGCCCTTCCTAACGCCAACCACTCAGAGAGTGTAGTGGGTGCTTTTACGTGTCACCCGCACGAAAACGGCCACGCTCGAAATGGCGTCTTTTATGTGCCACCCGCACAAGAGCCAGTCCAGGGGCACTGGCAACGATCTCGCTCGAAAACTCTACA
>NC_068981.1:78033209-78034444 GCF_001194135.2 Octopus bimaculoides | reverse complement strand
TTACGCATGTCCTCAGCAGTCACAGCCCATGTTTCACTGCCATGTAGCATGGCTGTTCGTACACATGCGTCATACAGTCTGCCTTTTACCCTGAGTGAGAGTCCCTTTGTCGCCAGCAGAGGTAAGAGCTCTCTAAACTTGGCCCAGGCTATTCTTATTCTAGCAGTTACACTTCAGCGCACCCACCCCCACTACTAACTTGGTCACCCAGATAGCAGAAGCTATCAACTACCTCTAGTTTTTCTCCCTGGAATGAGATAGAAGTTGTTTCCTGTTTGCTTACAGTGTTTATTGCACCTGAACATCTGCCACATACAAAAACTAACTTTGTAGTTAATCTGCCTTTGATGTTGCTATTGATATTGATATTGAATGTATATTATTATTATTATTATTATTATTACTACTACTTTCGTTCCTCATACCATTAAACTTTGTTCACGGTGTGCCTGCCCTCTCCTGCCCCCACTGGATATCTCTATCTCTATCTTCCCACCATCTATACCGGATATCTCTCTCTCTCTCTCTCCTCCCACCGCCATTACCTGATATCTTTTCTCTCAATCCCTCCTCCTCACTAGACTGTTCTCTATATATTACCTGCATTCTTTGTCTCTCTCTCTCTCGCTCTCTCCTGGGACAAATGCAACTAGCTCAGCTGCCCACCTACTTAACCAGCTATCTTTCGTTTCATTTTGTTCTGTCTAGATATTTGTCACCACCATTACCATATGTCTCTTCTCTCAATCCCACCTGCTCACTGGTGCTGTTCTCTATATTACCTGCATGCTCTCTCTCTCTCTCCTGAAACAAATGCAACTAGGTTAACTGCCCACCTACTTAACCAACTATCTTTCGTTTTGTTCCGTCTAGAAATATGCCAACAACTACCCAGTAATTTTCCATGCACATATCAAGTGACGGAGAATGTTAATGGGCTGTACATGTGCTCTTGTTCCTCTGTGTGTGTGTGTGTGTGTGTGTGAGTGTACGTGCATGCATGCATGTGTATGTATGCATGATGGGCATGGATGGGCTTGCACCAGACTTCAATCTGATCTGGCAGAGTTTCTACAGCTGAATGCCCTTCCTAACGCCAACCACTCCAAGAGTGTAGTGGGTGCTTTTACGTGCCACTGGCAAGAGGGCCAGTCAGACGGTACTGGCAACGGTCACGCTCAAAAAGGTGTTTTTTACGTGCCGCATACACACACACACACACACACATATATATA
>NC_068981.1:78026601-78033042 GCF_001194135.2 Octopus bimaculoides | reverse complement strand
ATATTTACATATTTTTTTTTTTTTATCACTATGTGTGATGCCTAACTGATAAAGATACTAATCACTCTGCCTTGCAACACCAAGGCTGAGCTGGTGGCCTAGATTCAAAGAAGTGTTGAAAGATTTTCCCAGAGCACAATGAGGAATGCATGCACCAAGTTCTGGAGTCATCTTGAAGTGTAAAGTTATCTCCCAGCCATATTCTAGTTGGTATCTTTTGAATTAAAAGTAAAAATACTTTCGGTTTTCAATAGGATATTTGTTTTTCTTTTATGCAAATTGTTAAATTTATCCTGAACACTCTGTATATACGCACATGCACCAAGAGGATGAGCTTTGGCACAGGTCATCTACCAAATTCCATACATAAAGAGTTGCATTCAAACTTAGAACTCCAGTTTCACAGTGAACTCTTTAAACCATATAGCTACATATATCTTTCTTTTACTTTCTCTCTCTCTCTGTATCCTTATGTGTGTATGTGTACGTATGCATGTGTGCGTCAGTGCCCATGTATAGACACATGCATTTTTAAGCTGATTTTCTTTTCTGGCATAATAGTGGTTTCTTATTTAACTATAATACTTTCTGTTCTTATTCCACAAGGACAACTTCATTTAAATATTTCTCTCAAGCTTTTCTTTAAATGTGTGTATATGGAGACATGTGTGTGTGTGTGTGTGTATGTGTGTGTGTGTGTGTAGGAAGCCATTTCACTCAAATCATTAATTTAGCTTTCTATACAGAGATCATATGCTTTCAATTCCCCATAAGCTGATAATCACCAACAACTAAG
The DNA here is from genome assembly GCF_001194135.2 of Octopus bimaculoides. Taxonomy (NCBI): domain Eukaryota; kingdom Metazoa; phylum Mollusca; class Cephalopoda; order Octopoda; family Octopodidae; genus Octopus; species Octopus bimaculoides. The sequence goes on along the minus strand of NC_068981.1, from coordinate 78,032,246 downwards.
AAACTAAGTGGTCAAATTCCCCAAACAAGTCTCAACGAGTATGACTTCATTTATAAATGCTTCTTCTTGAAGCTATAAAATGCAGTGTTTTATATTTTATGAGGTATGGTGGTACCAAGTGTGAGCACAGAAATTGGTGATGTATTTTATGCCACCCTAGCTCTATCTTTATTGTATCTGTTTTCTCATAAAAGACATGGATTTGGGACTAAACAATAGCTATAAATGTTGAGCTAAGAAACCTGACAAATCATTGGTTTCAGAATAAGCAATAAATATCTAAAAGTCCCAGTAAAAGTAACGTAAAATAAAAGGACTTTGATAGTAATGAAATAATTAAAATGTGTGACAAGTAACCATTGAGATCTTTACAAAAATCGAAGACATCCCTTTCCAATATGCTTTTCATAAGTTTCTCTCTACATGTTAATTAGCCCAAACTGGGAAGTAGATGTAATGGTTTGTACAAATTACCTTAAATTTTAACAACAAAATTCGCCTGCTGTCACCACAATTATAACAATGCCTTAAATATCTAAAGTGAAGGAGAAGGCATAGTTGATGAAATTCTATATCAGTACATGAATTATATTTACGTTATAATAACCCTGGAGAGATGGAAGGCAAATTAAACCCTGCGGGATAATGGAAGCATAAAACCCGATACATCATAATAATTAGCTTTGCACTTTACCATTTTTGCTTTGGTGTTATTAGCCATACGGGTTTGTAATATTAGAACAAGGCCAGAAATTTTTGGTGAGAATTGTAGTTGAGTTAAATGGCCACCGTAGTAGCTGACTAGTACTTATCTTAACAACACCACAAAAATTAAATGTAATGTCAACCACAGGAAGAGTTGTGCATAGAATTATACCATATACCTCTAGGCATTTACTTCATTATTTTACTATTTGATAACCACCTAATAATAAGAACCTTTTCTGCTATAGGCACAAGGCCTGAAATTTTGAGGTAGAGTCAATTACCAATGCTTCACTGGTACTTATTGGTACTTATTTCATCAACTTCAAAGGATGAGATGCAAAATTGACTTCAGTGGAGTTGAACTCAGACCATAAAGTCAAAAGAAATGCTGTTAAGCATTTTGTCTGGCATGTTAACAATTCTGCCACCTCGTCCTTAATAATAATAATAAAAAAAATTGTTTTCAAATTTTGGCAAAGGTCAGCAATTTCAGGAGAGGGGTAAGTCGATTACATTATTGACCTCAGTGTTCTACTGGTACTTATTTTATTGACCTCCAAAAGGATGGAAGGTAAAACTGGCCTCAGCAGAATTTGAATTCAGAAGGTAAAAATGGACAATATGCCACTAAACAGTTTGTGCAGCATGCTAATGGTTCTGCCAGTTTGACACCTTAATAATAATAATCCTTTCTACCATAGGCACAAGGCCTGAAATTTGGTGGGAGGGGGCCAGTCGATTAGGTCAACACCAATGTGCAACTAGTGCTTAATTTATCGACCCTGAAAGGATGAAAAGCAAAGTCGACCTTGACGGAATTTGAACTCAGAAATACTGCTACGCATTTTGCCCAGCATGCTAACGATTCTGCCGGTTCACCACCTTGATAATAATAATGATAATAATAATAATAATCCTTTCTGCTATAGGGACAAGGCCTAGAATTTTTGGTTAGTCAATTACATTGACCCCCAATACTCAACTCCTACTTTATTTTATCAACCTTTTATCGACCTCAAAAGGACGAAAGGCAAAGTTGATCTTGGTGGAATTTGAACTAAGATTGTAAAGATGGAAGAAATGCCACTAAAGCATTTTTCCCTGCATGCTGATGATTCTGCCAGCTCACTACCATGATGATGATGATAAGGGACCTTTTGAGCAGGATGGGCTACTCAACCCGAAGAAAATCTTAACTGAGAATATTTAAATCTTTTAAAATCTTTTAAAATTGCAAATATTAGATCAAACTTATAATGAAATGTTAATTCTCAGTATTTGTTCTTTCCTTGCAGTATATCATTATTACTCATAAACAATACCCACAGCAGAATGTCCAGCTTGTGGTTTCTTTAGGTCTCTTGGTGAGACTTGGAACAGTTCATATAAAATAAAGCAGCAACAACAACGAAAGCAAAATAATAATTATAATAATCCTTTCTACCAAAGGCACAAATTTTTTTTTTTTTGCGGGGGGACTAGTCAATAACATTGGTCCCAGTGTTTCACTAGTACTTATTTCATTGACCCTGAAAGGGTGAAAAGCAAAGTAAACCTTAGCAGAATTTGAACTCAGAACGTAGTCTGGCCTGTTAACAATTCTTCCAGCCCACTGTCTTAATAATTATAATAAATAATAATGACGATGATAATAATAATGATGATGATGATGATAATAATAGTTTCTTTGGCCTTGGTATCAAGAAGACACTCAGTAAGGAATGGAAACAAAAGTGAAAAAGAAAAATTCATCACCACCACCACCACAACAGCAGCAGCAGCAACAACAGTGTTGTTGCAGTTTCTAATTTAAGTACAAGAGTAGCAATTTTGAGGGGAGAGGGTTAGTCAATTACACCAACCCTCAGTACATAACTGGTACTTAATTTTATCAACTCCAGAGGGATAAAACACAAAGTTGACCTTGAGAACAAATTGTGATGTGACTAAACAAAACAAGACATATTGTTTGGTACTTTATCAATATTGAAACTACATTACCATCCATAAAAATAATATTTAGATAAATCACAGGTGTAAGAGTTAACAAAATTATTGCAATGTTCACCAAGAAACTTCATAAGAAAGATAATATATTACTGAAGAGAAAAGAATAGAAAAGAATAATAATGTAACGTCAATTGGAAAAACATGTTTGTAATTTTGAAAGATAAAAGCTGGATATAATACTATTTCGAATGTAGACTTCTGAACTTGTTTAAATGTTTACCAAGAAACTTCACAAGAGTGATACATATTACATAACAAGACAATAGAAAGAAACTAGAATGAAATGTGAATTGAAAATAAAAAGCAAATAGAAAAAAAAAACATCGTTATAGTTTTGAAAGACATGATTTTAATAATGTTTAGCAGCTGAGTTAGATCTTCAATGCTGATTCATGAAAAGCAAAATTTAAAGTGACATGCCAAATAATACAACCTATTAATTAGTGTTTGGCCGAAGGTCAATGCCTAAAAATGCAGTCCTGACACTAATAAGTGCCTTTCTATGAAACTGACTGGGAAATATGAAAGGATTAATGCTCTTATGCTAGTTATTCAAGTTGATGGTTAATGGATGACATTGATTTTACACCCCTAACACAGCACCAGTAAAAATAGAAGGAAAAAAAAATAATTGAATCCTCACCTAATCCCATAAAAAAAATTGCTTTAAAAAATAAATTTAACTATATAAAAAAAATATTGCAGAATTTAGAATAAAATTAGTATGAATAAGTGTTAGGCCAGTGGGTTGGAAATACCAGGAGAATATCAGACTAAATAATTTGCAGTATTTAGTTATGATTATTGCCATATTTAGCTATGTACATTATAAGTTCAAATCTTGCAGGAGTTGACTTTATTTTATCACCTCTAAGAAGAATATGCGATTATGGACCAATCAAGTACTGGTATCAATATAATCACCTATTCTCCCTGCCTTGAGCTAATGTTAGAAATCGTTAAGAAATGTTAGGTATATAATGGTATAGAGCAAGCACAGGCAACCTTTTTTTGAGACATGGGTTGCATGAGACATGACTCGTTAACAAGCAGGCTGACTACTAAAAAGAAATCCGAAGTAATTTTTCAATATGTGCCATCAGAAAGTCCTGTGCACTGCAGTTTGTCCATAACTAATGTAGAGGCATTCAGTGTCCGAGTGGAATAACATACATAAAATGAAGAATTCAGTCCAATCATCTGATGCAAAGTGACAACAAGCAGTGGTAATTTACAGTATTCATTGGTATTTATTCAGTTCTAACTGGTTATTATAATAATTGTTAGCTCTTTTTGTTTTTAGTATCAGAACGGCTTCTTCTATCCACAGATTACCAATGTTATAGTCTACTGTTTTAATAGTAACTGCAATGTCTTTACTCATGTTCCAGTATTTTTCAAAGTGCTTTTTAAAAGACAGTGCATATGCATAGAGATGCTCTTCTATTCATATATGTAATGACTGAATCTTGCATTTGTTATATTTGGTGCACTGGTTCTGATATGCAACATAAATACATTGAAGATGGAGAAGTTGGCCAGATTTCTATCAACAGACACTCCATGCATGTGAGAGAGAGAGAGAGAGAGAGAGAGAGAGAGAGAGAGAGAGAGAGAGATGTTCATTTTTACCTTAGCAGTTACTTCCATATATTTGGCAAAAATAAGTTTGAGCTGATACCATGCACAACATAAACTTTCCTACTACACACCACATATAGTCAAGTTTAACACGTTGAACTTAAATTTCAGTGCATAAGTGCTTGATTGGGATTGTACCCCATTCATGCTAATTGCTTTCTGAGCCCAAAAGGGAATTTCTATAGAGCTGCTTTAATCTGTAAGAAATAATAACCAAATATCTTTCAAATCAAATTCTGACATCTTAAGAAAGAAGGATACATTGAACAGTGTAGTGCTAGTGACACTGTGCTGAAAATAAATACATGATGGTCACAACTGAAGCGCTTTTGATCAATGGTCTATATCATTACAGCTAACCTGGGGTTTACACCACCGCCTGGTCAATTCAGTAGAATTCACACATTAGGAACACATCTCTAGTCTGGACATAACTTCCTTCCACTTAGTCATAGACACTGAGCTTCCTCCTCTAACTAAACCAATAAACATACACACATTCACAAACATGTTAAAATATGTAGGGTGCACAACAACAGCAATAGCTGGTTATCTTAAATGGTGACAAACAAACACAAACAAAAGCCATTATTGTACATCATATTTGGACAGCCACCACAAGTGCTATCAGACAGAAAATAGGATTTGCACTACTTAAGATACTAGATAGCACCGAAACAAAGAATTCAGACATGTGAAATTCAAAAGATAAACATTTTGCCAAGCAGAATTAACAAGGACAGGATCACACAAATTAAACCCACAACACCAAATGCACACACACACATACACACATGCACGCACGCACGCACACACACACGCACACGCACACACACACACACACACACACTACAAGGTCTTAATGGATGTATTAACAAATTAGGAACCAAGTATGATATCAAGAGAATCAGCCAACATAGTGGAGTGTTGTTTTCTCTTTTGTTTGCTTTTATTTTGAAGGTTGGCAAGCCTAAAGTAACCAAAGCAAGGAATATATGGACGGCCACAATAGCGATAGATGCACAATAACAAGAAAGAGATTAATCTAAAGATATTGGGGAAACAAGCTTTCCCGATAAGCATATTATTGAGTTTAGTAAGTTCTTTACTAGAAGCCACTCATCAACTAACATGATGGCAATCTAATTTATGTATATTTTTGTCCCAATATGGAACCAGTAGAAGAGTAATACACACACACACACACATTCATATATATATGTGTGTGTGTGTGTGTGTGTGTGTGTGTGTGTGTGTGTGTGTGTGTGTGTGTGTGTGTGTGTGTG
>NC_068981.1:78007428-78024928 GCF_001194135.2 Octopus bimaculoides | reverse complement strand
TATGCCTTTCAATCACATCTACCACATGACCTCTTCTGCGATAGCTACCAGACTGATGAAAACTGTCTGCCCTTGCGAGCCACAGGAAAATAGAGCTGTGATTTTAATGAAGGTCTTGGCTGATAGCTAGAACCGTCTTACACATGACAACAATGAAATATTTTTACAAGCCTAAATAGGTACAACCAAAATGGTTTTGCTGCTCCGCATGCACCTCAAACAGGCCAGGTTGGTGGCACTCCTATGCCTGTAGAGTTTAGCTTGAAATGATAATTCCTTTCCTGCTCTCCACAAACACAGCGGTGTCAAGACAGGCCAGATATTTCTGGAAGTTATCCATTATCTTTATACTGAAAATCCTCCAGAACAGAGTAGCTGATTGATTCTCATCAATGTCGAAGATTTCTCCAATAACATGACACTTCCCCATGCCATATTGCCTGGACAGTCAGAGGGCTAAAAGTAACTGACAATATTCCAAATGTAAGACATCTATTCAAGATCTTCACTTGACCCAGGACAGCAGTTCCACCAAAGACAATCTTTTACATTTTACTTTTTCTTTTTGTTATGAACATCATTACACTGACCCCAGTGCATAACTGGTACTTAGTTTATCGACCCTGAAAGGATAAAAAGCAAAGTTGATCTCAGCAGAATTTGAGCTCGGAACGTTGCAGCAGACAAAATACTGCTAAGCTTTACATTTGGCATGCTAACGATTCTGCCAACTTGCTACTCACTAATAATAATAATAATAATAATAATAATAATAATGATAATGATAATAATAATAATAATCATAATGTCCTTCCAATATTAGAAATGAAACCTGAATAGAAAAGTGCAAACATATTTTCTACAAGAATCCTAAGAAATATTCTTGAGATTTGAGGGTACTTATCACAAAACCTCACAGCAACATTCTTGCAAACTAATATGGCATGTAAAAGTCTTATTACAAATTATAAATAATACCAAATAATATATAAAAACAATATATTTGATACTTCTTTTTTTCTCCATTGGAAGAACTGAATAACAAATGTGAGTGTGGTATATTGTCTGGAACAAAAGACCAAAAGTTATGTGAAGTAGTAGAAAGAACAAAACGAAGTTTGTTATATCAAAAACATTGCTTTCAAGCATGCTTGGTATACCAAGAGTTGTAAAATAGATTGTAAATTGTTTCACAGAAACATTATTGTTGTTTGTTGTTCTGATTTTATGTTATCTAATTATTATAATGTGGATATTAAGCAGAAAGTTAATAAGTGTTAATAGTTAATGCTTTCACTAACCTTAAAGGTCTGTGTGACTAATAACTATCTTCTGTAGCATTATGCCAATGAAATAGAGATAAATTTGTCCTCAAAGCACTAGTCTTTCATGCAGAAGTTTCTCAGATGTTCTGGTATGTATTCCTGACATCTGGGGACTGAGGTATATGGAGTGAATTGTCCTGGCTGAAGATACATCAAAACGTTTACTACAGATTTGTATTCATAAGCTGTGAGCTTATAGCCCAGTGTTTTACCTAATCATCAAGTTGAATATAATTTTTGGTTATGTGAATTTTTGATGTGTATATGGAGATTTATAACTGATAGATATTTGCTTTCACAAACTGTTTCTCTTGAGTGTCTGGGAATGGATAGAATATTAATTCATAGTCTAAGTAAATAGAGTCATAGTCTAAATAAATGCATATCACATATTACTACTGTGTCTTTTTAGACAATAGCCCCTTGTTGACCTATACCTTGTGACTAGAATTCAGTAGGTGAAAACTATGAGGAAGCTTATTATATATCTGGTATGTGTGCATGCATACTGGTGTGTTTGAGTATATCTTTCATCAAAATGTATTAACAATGTCAAAGTATATCAACAATGTTAGAAACATCAATTAGAAACTGAAAGGTTGGTGCTTTACTAAGTCTCGTGTAATATTTGTTTAACACTGAGTAACAAGCACTGCATCAGAAATGCAGAGAGCCAGTGATAGGTTCGTAGGAAACCTATACCCTATGCTGTCATTGTTCACTAACTGTGATTTAAAATAAAAATAATAATAAAAGGGTGCAGCTGGCAGAATCAATAGGATACTGGAACAAGAATATAGGTCAGCAGTTTGCACCCAGTAACCGGCATGACATTGTGTGTCCAGGCAAAAAATATTTTTAAATCTAATTATTTTTGACATAGATAAAAAGGCCAGAAATTTTGGGGAAGGGCTTAATTGATTAAATCAATCTCAGTACATGACTGTACTTTATTTTATGAACCCTAGAAGAATGACAGGCAAAGTTGACCTTGGCATGATTTGAAATCTGAACAAAGAACCAGAAGAAATACCACTACTCTAACGATTCTGCCAATCCAAGGGTTTTGTTAGCATAATTCAACAATTCCCATGAATATATATTTAAGTGGAGGGTGGGCTAACTGTAAGCAAAACTGCTTAATCAATAAACATTACACCATTAATGAAAAAAGAAGAAATCATTAGTACAAATAATAATTATCAAAAGTAGGGGAAACAACTCTAAAATTCTGACTGAAAATTGAATGGTGGGTATAGCTTGGAGTGGGTTGTGCTAAGCTAAGCTAAATTACACTGGATACACAAAAAGAAGACTTCATAAAGTCTTAAGTGATTTTCCTGCAGCTCAATGGTTTACGAGTCACAACACCACCACAACCATGACAGTTTGTGGTAGATGGCTTTAAGAAATATGTTTAACAAGTATGTTGTGGCTTGATATTATCACATGTAATGTGTTGAGGCTATTGTTGAAGTAGTTTGGAATCAGATAAAGTCTATCTAAATGAGTTTGAATTATTAGAGGAAATAAACAAAAGATACGAGTAAGATGAGAGAAGGACTGCTGTAACTATGAAATACATGTCATAATATATAAATGGACATTAGATTATAGCAGGCAATAAAGATAACAATTTAGCTCTGAAGGCTTCTCACTTGAAATTAGAATATTATTCATTAAACATTTCTCTCTCTTTAACACCTCCTTAAATTCAAGTTTCTAAGACAGAAGAAATGAGATACATCATTATTCTAGTATAGGTCTTTACATCAGGGTAAAGGTTTGTTCACTCATTTGTTTTTATGTCCATTTTTCCATGCCAGCATGGGTTAGACAAAGACATATTGTTGAAGCATTATGTTATAGCTGGATAGCCTTCTTGTTGCTAACCATTACCTACTTTCCAAGCATGGGAGGTTTTCATTTTGCACATTTTCTGAAATGCAGAGCTACAAGACTATTTGTTCACTGGGAAATTACAATGAAAAACGTTGACCTTAGCTCATAAGAATGTAAACAGTCTCAGACATACACAATTGTGTATATGCATGCACACGTGCACACACATGATGAGTTTTGAACAGTTTCCCTCAACCAAATTCTCTCAAAAGGTATAGGTCAGTCAAGGGCCTGAACCCAGAGCTTTATGGTTGGGAAGTGACCTTCTTGACCACATAGCCAGGTATGTAGTTAACATTGGCTCCTTGTCTACCTTTCTTCAAAATGAATAAGTGAAACTAAAAAAAATATCAAAACTAGATTCATAATACATAAAAACATTAAAAGAATCATCTTGTATATCCATTCTTCCATGCTCACACAAGCTGGATGAGTTTCTTCAGCACAGCATCTTGCCACTTGTTGCAGTCAATTGTCAATCTTCACAAGGTCCATTCCTCTTAAAATTATCCCTCACCACTTCTTCCAATGTCTTTCTCAGTATTTTTCATCTGAGGGTTTTTTTTTTTTATACCTAAATTACTTGGTACTGTCATCCATACATATCATGTGCTTGTACCAGTGCAGTTGTCTCTCTAGAATACTACATTTGATTCCATTTATACCTACATGTTTGTCTCAGCTCATTTGTTTTCAACTATTCATGCATGTTTTCCATAAGGCAGCGAGCTGGCAGAAATGTTAGCTTGCCGGGTGAAATGCTTAGCGGTATTTCGTCTGTCTTTATGTTCTGAGTTCAAATTTCGCCGAGGTTGACTTTGCCTTTCATCCTTTCGAGGTTGATAAATTAAGTACCAGTTGCATACTGGTGTCGATCTAATTGACTGCTCCCCACCCTCAAAATTTCGGGCCTTGTGCCTAGAGTAGAAAAGAACATTACATATTCAGCAGAGTAGGCTTGCCACTTTTTTTACCTCCAGTCATTGCCCAGCTGCTGCATTCAATACCTACGTTTCTTTTCCAAGCAACATCACATCTTGTACATGCATCATACAACCTGCTCTCCACTCAAATAGATAATCCTTTGTCAGCAACAATACTTGAAATTCCTGTTTCCCTTTTTTGACCTGTCTACTATGCTGCATGAACACCAATCTCCACTTCTAATTAGGTCAGCTATGTCACAGAAGTTATCAATTACTTCTAAGGAACCTTCAGAACATTTGAAACAATTCATTTCAAATGGTATCTTGGGTAAGTGCCATCTACTCAAAACTTTGAAAGTGGATTTGGTAGATGGAAACTGAAAGAAGCCTTGTGTGAATATGTATGTGTGTGTTTGTTTACAAGCACTTTGTCTTGCCATTGCATAATAGTTGTAAATAAGTGTCACTATCACACAAATAGAGTTGTTTGTTACTAATCTTCCATGAAAACAAGTCCAGTCATGTAGATGTATTACCTTGTTTGGAAACAAGTGAGGGCTGATAAAAGAAAAAGCATCTGGCTATAGAAAATCTGACTCAATGAATCCCATCAAACCCACACAAGCATGGAAAAGTGGATGTTGAAACAAATGATGATGTACTCTTACACTCCTAACTACTGCTGTGCAACTGCCACAGACAAAAGCTTCCTTCTTTGTTAGCATATCTGTGACCCCATTAAACATCTTATACATCTCTAATTTTGATTGGCTACACCAGACGAAATTCCAACTTGCATCTTTTCTTTTGTCATATCCAGTATAGCTATTCTTCAGCAGAATCTTCTCTTCTTTCCAGCAAACTAAAACTTTTGACTTTTCCAGATTTACTAGGAAGCTTCCTGGTTCCAAGTTTTGAAATTTCTCCTGTGTGACAGACTCAACTTCAAGAACTGAGTTATTGGCACAGAGTTTGCATTGACAGCTGGACTTAAATGTTTCTGTTATTACCTGGAGAACTAAAATAAACAAAAGGTGGCTGAGAATCCAGTCCTAATGGGTACCTACCAGCAAACAAAATCCTTTATTGAATTCATTGCTAAACTTTCATCTACATGACAGCTTCTCTACACATAACTTGCACAGCTTTCACAACTGTTGATTTCCTCCTAGTTTTTTTTTTAATGAGTATCAAACTACTGAGCATGGTACCCCACTAAGGATCTTCTCAGGGTCAATGGATGCTGAGTGTAATGCCTTGATTTTAGTGGAAAACTTCTGCGGTTGTCTTACTAAGAAGAAAGCATTGGTAGTTTCCAGTACTAGTAAAATCCTCAACTTTAATCACTTTTAAGCTAAATCTCTTCCTAATCATTTGAACTATAATTCTTTGTCCACTCATCCCTCTTCTCTGCCCACTATTCCTTGGAGGGTGGTGGGGGAGCAAGGATATAATCCTCAGGTATGTTCTCTATAGGGTCCTATCAGAAGTAACCATTATTAGATTTCCCAGCTGGATTCCCAAGTGTGACCAATTGAGACTATGGATATTATCCAACCATCTCATTCACAGTCTACTGCTAAGTCTCCTGCTTGTTGATTTAGCTTGATGAATCTGTGTTGCAATTCTTTTCTGTGACATTCCAATTATATGGCTATAGTAACAGAGCTGGGACATCTCAATATAGAGAAGTAGCAGCTCAGTCTGGAGAGAATCCCAGGTCTCAGAGCTATGCACCCTCTTGAGTAACATTACTCCAGAGACCCTTTGGAGAAACCCCATTTCAGCTGCTTATAGTTGTGATTGTACTCTTTCAGTTATTGCCAAATTTATGACCATAGCTGAGGACAAGCACATAAACTGAATTTGGAGTTGGTGCTACTTGACTCATCAGAAGGTGATCTCCAGTATGCACTGAATGGGTTTGCTGCCAAAAGCAATGACTGAGACATTGGTCTTCTCAAGAAACTCATCCCAGTGCACTCTACATGTCAGCTGCACATCATTGAGTAAAATGGAGAAGTTAAGTACCTTGAGGACATATCCACAAGTGATAGAAGGCAGGAGGCTGAATTAAATACAAGAATTGCAGGTGCTGGTACAGTAATGAGCCAACTTCAGCATTTAATTCAAAGACATGAGGTGGGTAAAAAAAAGCCAAACTTGCTATCTTCAATGCAGTTTCCTTGCTTATCCTTACTTATGTCATAATTCTTTATTTTCAAAATTTGGTCCACCAATTAAATGCATCAGTAGTCATTTTTTTTAAAGGCTTTTCCTTAAATAAACATGCATACACACACACACAGACATGTTAACACACAGGTGCAAAACAAAATAGAAAAAAATTGTACTAAAATTGCAAAGGCAGAGTAAAACGTAGTGTTTTATTGCAGCTGAAAAACTTTACAAACTGTCACTGACAGTTACTTAGATTCACAAAACCAATCACCGATTGTGTGAAACAGTGAATTTTTCAGCTTCACTAAAACACCACACACACACACACACACACACACAAATGTGATGTTAACCATTACAAATTTTGTAAACAATTGCCAAGGTGGCGAGCTGGCAGAAACATTAATATGCCGGACGAAATGCTTAGTGGTATTTCGTCTGCCGCTACATTCTGAGTTCAAATTCTGCCGGGGTCAACTTTGCCTTTCATCCTTTCAGGGTCGATAAATTAAGTACCAGTTACGCACTGGAGTCAATGTAATCGACAATCTGTCTGTCCTTGTTTGTCCCCTCTGTGTTTCGCCCCTTGTGGGCAATAATAACATAAGAATTTTGTAAACAATAGCTTAGTCTAAATTATTTTCCCTCAAAACACCTCATCCCTTTTCACTTATGTTTTCTTAAAAAGCAGATGTGTTTGGCATAAGAATAGTTCGGTTTATGAATATATCAGGTAACTAGGAACTTGAAAGGGTCAAGTTTGACAAGCCAAAGCAAAATGACTCATTCTATAAACAAAACATCCACACAAATATGTCAGATGCTTAAGAAATCTAAAATAGCAAGGTGATTGTGATTTAATCCAATACCTGGAATAGGATTAAATACAGGTAAAGGCTACTTACACTGATTATTATAATCTATGTCAGCAAATATGTGTGTATGTGCAAGAGTGTACATGTGTGTGTGTGTGTGTGTGTGTGTGTGTTACTATTCAAATGTTAATGAAATATAAAGCAGATTCTAGTGAATGCAAAAAGAAAAAAAAACCATAACTGGATTTCTTTTTATAGGGAGATTATTACTTATTGGAGATGCTGTGATAGAAAAAGAAAATAGTATCCAATTTCTATTTGAAATTAAAGGGTAAAAGAGAAAAAAATAATAAAAATAAAAACAAACAAGAATTAAATAAATCAATCAGAGAGAATTCAATAATCAGTTTTAATGGGAATAACTCAAAAGGAATATTAGAAGATGCCAAATGAAATTAAAGGCTAGAGTTGTTTGAAACAGAAAACACAAATAATATGCACATGCGAGGCGGAAAACATGATGAGAATTTGCTGGGGTAAAATATGGATGGCTCAAATGATAACTGGAGCAGTAGCATGCATTGGTAAAACTGAACCAAGATAGAGCTGAATAATTAATCTTAGTGATTTATGTTTTTAAAATAGTGCTGACTTTAATGAGTCCAGACTGACAGAGATAGTTTAGTTAAGTCAAAGAATGAAATAGCTGGGTGGTGGTAATTATTGTACACTACGCTAAAAAAAGAAAACAGTTATGCAATCCAGATTAACATACACTTGTTTCGAAAATAGCATAGCACAGTGAAGTTAGTGATTATTACAATGGCGATAGTGATGAAAACTATAGTGATGGTGGTGGTGACAAGGTGATATTATGATGATAATGACAGTGGCAGGATGGTTAAAAGAATATATTCATACATATTTGTTGGAGTAGCTAAAGTGGCAAGCAAAAATCACTCAAGAAAATACCTGCCATCTTTAAAAATAATAAGACAATTTTATGTTCTTAGGCAGGATGCCCAATATAATGATGAAATGACCATAGATAGAAGGCCTTTGAAACAATAAAGTTTGACCCCTTTGCTATTTATTAAGATGTTAGCTGGTCAGTAATTGAAAACTACACAATGATGACAATTATTGATGAAAACTGATAAATGGTGGTGTTGAAGATAATGATAGTACAGGGTGAATATGGTAAGGTTCTTCATGGCTATAATGAATAATGACAATGCTTGCAATATAGGTGATATCTATAATGTTGGCTTTGATAATGTTAACCACTGATCATTCTTAAAGATGCTAACATAATGACTGGCAGCAATTCTAAGCAGCAGCCATCAACTCTGCCCTGCCACAGTGTATTTACAGTCTGAGAGACTTCATTGGCTAAAAGTTATTTCTTCATCGTTGGGTTGGAACTAAAATTTGAGGAAGATATTCTTCTCTATATACATCTCTCTTTAGGTAACACATCAATCTATTTCTTTTTGTATCATCCACCCCCATCTCTCCCTCTCTCTTTCTCTGTCTTGCTGCCTATTTCATATTCTAATTTAACATATTTCTCTCAATTTTCTTGCCATTCTACATCAATATATCATTTCTCCCTCTATTCCTTTATCATTTTTCTCTCGTTATCTCTCATTAATTATTTCCTTTATATTCTATATCAATATTCCACACTCTCTATCCCTTTCTTTCCCCACTCATTCTCGCCCCTGCTAGTTTTCTTTTTTAATTAAATATTGAAATTAGCTCCATTGTTTTTAACCAAGCTACTAACATTTTATATGTGTGCACACACACACATGTATGCGTGAGACCAAATGTTCTCGTGCTTTTATTGTTTTATTTTTCAAAACACACACACACACACACATACACACACCTGCATGCTCATAATATCTACACAACTCAACATGTGCATTTGCATGCACAAATACACACATTCATGTGTTGCAAAACTCAGACTTTAATTACAAAATATTTTGAAGTAAGCCATGCTATAAGGTAAAAATTGAACACAGTAGAAATTAAGCTTGTTTATAGTTGAATCAAGCAACCGATTAATAAGCTAATGACATAAATTAATTATGTTGCCAATTTACTTAGTTATCTTCCCACGGAAAACCCAGCAGAGCAGATGAACAACATTTTACAATGCAACACTACAAACAAATAAAGATAGCAAAAGAAAGAGAAAATTTCTGAGAGTGTATATATGATTAGAGGGTAATCTTGATACTGGTAGGGGTTGTTTTGTTGCTATAGCCCCAAACAAAGCCATAGTGTATTCAATATTATATTTCCTTAGATACACAGCTCTCAGTTCTTTAAAGAAGCAGGATTTGATCTGAAGGTGGTTTAACTGCAACACTATCTGATACTGTAAGATACTGTTGTTGCAGTTGGCAGTGGTGGTTCTGGTAGATTATGCCTAAATCAGCTCTGGTAAAGCAGGCTTATTTGTGACCACCATATCTTTTGATTTTCCTCACAGGCTAGTTAAAGATACATTGTTCAGTGAAGTCTTTAAGATGACAAGGTACGATTTGAGAAAGATTTGGCTGTTATTTTTTTGCAGAGTGATCGACCACACTGAGCTTACTTCGTTGTCAGTCTTGGTAAAGAACAGAAAGGTTGCTAGAAATGGAATGATGAGTGGTGTGGCAAAAGTAATAGACAAACAGTGACAAGGATAGAGAAGGTGAAGGTGTGTATGTGTGTGCGTGTGTGTGTGCGTGTGTGTATAAGCAGATGAAAATTGTAGGATAGATGTATGTACAAGTGTAGAAGAGCTATGAAAATATACAGCTTTCTTAACCAGGATATGTTTACACAGTTAATAGTTGTTCTTTCTTCATCCTTTACACCACATTTTTTACTTGAGTTTGATTTGTTTATGAACAGATGTATCTTCAATATTTTACCTTTAAAGTCAGCATCACATTTATGTAAATGATCACCCTCTCTCTCTCTCTCTCTCTCTCTCTCTCTCTTTCTCCCTATCTCTCTCTTCCATATATAATAGTTGTTTTTAGAAAGGGCATCCAGCTATAAAGCCAAACAAAAGCATTCTCCCCAATTACACATTTTTCAACACATAAGTTGACAGCTTTTTATTGTTACCATGGAAATAGATATGTGATGGCGGAGACCTTTTTAAAGCATGAAAAGAAAAAAAAAACAATGAATAAATAAAATAAACTAAAGGGCTGTTAATAATGTTTTCCAGCACAGGCACTAAACCTTCCATTTTGGGGACAGAAGCAAGTAATCAGTGACCCCAGTACTTGACCCTTAAAGAGAAAAGGGCAAAGTTAATGTTAGATATTTGAACTCAGGACATAAAGGGATGTAACTATATACAGCAGGCAATTTATTTGACTACTAGTTTGACATCCATTACCTTTTAAAATGATATTTATAAAAAATTTTAACATAGATATAAAGACCACATATTTGGGGAGGGTTATAGTAAATCATATCAATGCAAGCACTTAACTGGTGTTTAATTTATCGACCCTGACCAAGAAGAATGAAAGGCAAAGTCAGCATAGGGGAGTTTAACCTCAGAAAATAAAGAGATAACTAACTACCACAAGGTACTTTATCTAACACACTAGTAACTTTACAATCCACTGACCTTTGAAATGATATTAATGAGGGTGTTATGATGATTAAGACATCAAAACATCCAGACATCATTACCATCATTGGCTGGAATTAACCTTATTACAGCCACTAGAGTTATGATACATGATTCAATTTGAATGACTCACAGCAAGTTGCACTGCTACTGTTGACTGTGAAAGACAAGCAAATAGGTAAAACAATAAGTTGTAACAAAATCAGGTGCTCAAAGACTGCCCAAGACATGTAAAATATAGAAATAAACGAGCAACTGATGATAGTAATCAGGGCAATGACAATGCTGACTATTCTTTTATTCTTTTACTTGTTTCAGTCATTTGACTGTGGCCATGCTGGAACACTACCTTAAAGGGGGTTAGTTGAAGAAATCAACCCCAAGAGTTATTCTTTGTAAGCTTTGGGCTCTTTTGTGGAACTGCTAAGTTAAGGGCACATAAACACACCAGCATCGGTTGTCAAGCGATGATGGGGGACAAACACAGACACACAAACACACACATTATATATATATATACACACACACATACATGACGGGCTTCTAGTTCCCGTCTACTAAATCCTCTAACAAGGCTTTGGTCAGCCCCAGGCTATAGTAGAAAACACTTGCCCAAAGTGCCACACAGTGGAACTGAACCCAGATCCATGTGGTTGGGAAGCAAGTTTCTTATCACACAAGAATGACAAAAGATTTTTTTCAGCTATTTCTTAGTCAGAAGACAAACAATAACTACAACCAATTTTTGCAGATCCTCTGTTTGATGAAATTAATACTGTTTAAACTCAGATTGAAAATCTGCAAGAACATCCATTGGATGTGCAATGTAAATGCATAAGAACAACATAGTACAAATGTGCCTAGTGAAATACTGAGCATAAGAAGAATCAGATGTAATGTGCATGACAGAAGACTGTGCTGGTACGCAGTGCATACAGATGAGGACAACTGCATAAAGTGCTGATCAATCAACATGAAATTTTGCTGAAAGATTTAATTTAGAAATTTATAAAGTAAGAAGTTTGTACCATAGAGCCAATGCAGTATCAGGTGGGTTGGTTTCAAAATGTTTGATAATAATAATGACAAGCTAAATTAATTAAGTGATCAGCAATTAACACTGTACATATTGATTAAAAGAGAAACAAACATGACAATATCTTTCTCAAATGGCAAACTAAAACAAGGTTAGAGACTCAGTTTGTGATAGAAATTACTTCTACTTTATATAATACTTGGGATCAGAATATTTTTCATGAGAGTAAATCCAGAACTTAGTAGAATTAGTCCAGCATTTTAAAATCCAAAGCTGTATTACTGTTTTCCATTAGATGACCGAGGAAAAGATAATGATAATGGCTAGTGACATAACATGCCTACCTTGTCACTTTGCTAGAGAGCTTTCATTTCATCAAAGTTTAGTCTATCTGCAAAACCATAATCTCTATAAGAATATGCTGAGGGTTATTTATACAGCAACAAAATATATCAACATGAAACAAACCACTTTGAAAATTAGTCACACACACACACACACACACACACACTGATAAACGTTTATATACAAGGACAAAAAAATAGATTCATTTTATTGTAGCCAAGGTCAGCTGCCCAACAGATGTGATTGTTTCATCTAAAGTGAAAGAGAAGTATGCATATGATGAACTACTTGGAAAGCCACAAACTATTTTCTACTGTCAAGTAATTCTGGTTAATAGCCATCATCATTTTGGGTACTTAGGCTGTATAAAAGTGGATTTAAACTGAAAAACCCAGTGTTCTCAAGAAAAGAGCATCTCACATTCTTCAGATTCAATTTGTGAATATTCATAAGACATGGAACAAACAAACAAACACATATACACGCATTAATATTACTACCTTATTACATTCACTTCACCATGCTAGCATAGGTTAGATGAGACATTTCGAGGCAGTTTTATAGGTGGATGTCCTGCATGCCAGTCTTTTTTGTCACCTGTTAAAACACTCAGGTAAGTGTATTTATTCAAAAAACTAGAATACTCACATGTGCATGCACACACACAAGCATATATTGTGGTAATTGGAAGTGCTATGCCTCACAGAGTGGACCAGTGGATTCCTTCTAGGCTCAGGAATCTTCAGGATGATACAGGGTTAAAAAGATAGTGATAGAAGTGTTTTAGAATAATGTGGGTAGGGATCACAGGGCATAGGTTAGTTTGCTATTATTTCTTTTGTTTGTAGAAAGCTCCATAAAATTTCAATTTTTCCTCTTAGAGTAAAGAGTTGATGTCTGAAATTTGGACAACACTATGTTAGTGTATGAATGCATGTATTTGTCTGAGTATGTAGCTGTGTGCTTTAAAGGAGTAGCGTAGAAAGATAATTGCCACATATCCTGTATACATGTGTGCGTATGCGTGTATAGAAGTGTTTATAAGTTGATATAGTTGTGTAGAGAGTTCCTGTTGATCATACTACAGGAACACACATTTATCAAAATCCATGAAAGAATCCATTAATATTATGCATTCATTTATTCAATTAATGTCCATTTATCTATGCAAGCAGAGGTTAGACAGATAGCTATCTGAAGCAGGATTTTCTGGCTGGATGCTCATCCTGTCACCAACCCATACCATTGTACATGTCAGACTGAGATTACAACTAAACACAAATATAGTGCATACAATGGACTTCTGCATACTTCCCATCAACAAACTTTCACTCACAAGATTTAACTCTTTAGCATTCAGATTTCTCTATCAAATGTAATATTTATTTATTCGCATTGTTTTGAACTAATCATGCATTACCTTGCTGTTCTGAGATTATGATGATGTGATTGCTTATTTTTAGAATAACATTGGAGAGTAGGTGTGAGAGGCCAGAATCTAGCTAATTTGGACATAAAACAGGTAGAACATTTTGGCTGGATATGGCCTGTTTAAATACTAAAGGGTTCAGTCTACCCAAAGTTATGTCTCACACTAACCAATGGTTTCCCTCTAGGCTGAAGATTCTTTGGACTGATACAGCCTTCAGGATACTGAGAAATCTCTTATCATTTACTTATGCCAGTCATTGAACTACAGCCATGCTGGGGGATCACTTTGAAGGATTTTAACCAAACAAATCAGCCCAAATACAAGGAATTTGTAATTTGTCTGCCTTCCTACTTACTAAGACTTTGGTTTTTGCTAGATTGACTCAAAGGCTCTTTGATTCTAGACCTTGCTTCCACACCTGAAACTTCTTCTCTAGTTCTGGTAGTGACTCAGCTATTAGAGCAAGGTCATCTGTTATTGCCTGGATGACTATGATGAATAAGAGGGGACTGAGGATTGATCCTTGGTGAACCCCTACTTCTACCCAGAATTCTTCACTGTACTTGTTGCCAACCCTCACCTCACAGACAGCATCCCTGTACATGGCCTGTACAGCTCTCACCAACCACTCATCTACCCCTAATTTCCACATTGACCACCAGATAAGGGATCAGGTGAACCCGTCAAAGGCTTTCTCCATGTCAACAAAAGCCAAGTACAGAGAAGTTTATCTTTGGCTAAGAATTTCTCCTGCAGCTGTCTCACCAGAAATACAGCATCAGTGGTGCATCTCCCTGGCACAAACCCAAACTGCATCTCATCTAAACTAACTCTCTCCCTAATTAGTTAGACTATGACCCTCTCTGTGACTTTCATCACCTGATTCAACAATTTGATACCTCTCACAATTTATATATATATATATATATATATATATATATACACACACACACACACACATCGGTGAGCACATAGGTGCAAAACAAAGTGAAAAAAATAGTACTCAAATACCAAAGGTAGAGTAATATGCTTTTGTTAAAGTTGAAAAAATTAGCACAAAAACTGTAACTGAGAGTTTCATGTTCCTGTCCATCAAACAGTTTTCATTACAATTGTCCAATGAACGGGAATGTGAAACTCTGAGTAACAGTCTTTGTGATAGTTTTGCAGTGATAGCTTTTGTGATAGTTTTTGTGATAGTTTTGAGTAACAGTTTTAGTGATAGTTTTGCAGCTTTAATAAAAGCTGAGTGTGTGTGCATGCATACACATGCAACGGTCTTCCAGTTGTTTTCATCTACCAAATTAATTGACAAGATATTTGTTGACCTAGGGATATAGTAGGCACTTATCCAAGTTGCTCCGCAGTGGATTGGAATCAAATCTGAGAATATGTGGTGATGCAAAATGAACTTCTCAAGCACACCATGCCTGCACCTGTAATGCATGCACAAGCACCCACCCACCCACACCCACATATTTATTCTCGGTCAAGGCTTACTTTCAGTGCTACTCTGAGCATTAGCCAGTTTCCCAGTTACACTGGTATATATATATTCTTCCCTAGATGGGATGCAGGTCCATTGAGGGATTCCATCTGAGTGGACTTGAGCAACATGAAATGAAGTGCTATGCACAAGAACAAAATGCATTGCTTGGTCCGAGAATTGAAACTACGATACTATAATCATGAGTCCAATGCCCTGACCACTAAGCCATGCACCTCCATTTCTCTACTTTCAGTATAGATAAAACTTCACTATAGATGAATAAATCCAATCATCTCTATTGAATATTTCCTCCATATACCTGTTTGTAAATGGAAACGTGTGTGTGTACATTTGTTAGCATGTGTGTATATGTACACACACACATACACACATATATATATATACACACACTACATATGTGTGAAAGATAATATTAAGGAAGAATAAGGAGAGAGAGAGAGAGAGAGAGAGAGAGAGGGGTGGGAGGGACAAATGAGAAGAGATAAAGATAATTTGTCTTAAACCTTGTTCTGCTCTAGATTAATTACTAGAAGGTTTAAGGATAAATCATGGAATCTAATCTTCCTTCCTTTCTCTCTCTCTCTCTCTCTCTCTCTCTCTCTTTGATAACCTACATATCCATTTCTGGAAACATGAAGGTACTGCCGATTATATGGAAGTGCTGACAGTTGAGATAGACACAGTGAGAGAAAGAGAGGAATCTAGGACCATTTATTTTATGCTATAAATTATTCTCCATGAAAATGTCAACACTTTTTATATCTTTTGTTTATATTCTTTATAGTGTATATATTTTTTTTTCATTTGCCCTCCCCCTCCTTCTGTTGGCAGGGTTAATGGTGGGCGGATGGTAGGGGTTGCTGCTTGAATAATTAGGGTAAATATGTGTGAAAATATGATTTGCTCTGTCTGATAACAAAGTCTTCAATAAATGGTGAACAACAGCTAGCAGTATCAGCATCAAGGAAATATCCCAAATAATATATACAGCTGCAGTAGGAATTTCTTTTCTATACCTCTCTTAACTTAGATTCTGTATCTTATATATTTTGAATTTGTTGTTTTTTCTTCTGTTCGTTCCTTTCTGGCAAGTCTTTGTTGTGTAGTTTTTTTTTTGTCTTTATTTTCTTTATAGGCTTTTTTTTTTTTTTGGTGGGAGTCTTTTTTTCTTTTTTTATTTTGGCATATGATGTTTCCTTTGGCATATAATGTTTATGATGTGATATTATAGAAGTTATTGAAGCTTGGATGAGAAAAAGAAGAGAGAAAAGAGAAAGAGAGAGAGGGAGAGAGAGAGAGAACAGACAGACAAGATAAAGAGAAAAACAGATGCAAGTAGAAGAAAAAGGAGGAGGAGGAGAAGGAGGAGATAGAGACAGAAATGCAAAGGAAGAATATGAGAGTGAATAAGCCAGGAACATAGAAGGAGCTAGACACAAATAAGTGTGGTTTAAAGTGATGAAAAATAGACAAGAGTTATCGAAAATATCAGGAGAGAGAGAGAGAGTGTGAGAAAGAAAGAGAAAAAGAAAGAAAAAGAGAGGAAAAGAAAGACTGGGAAATTGATACAGAAAAGAAGAGAGAGAATATATGAGAGAAAGACAGAGGGGCAGGAAGATAAAAAGACAGGAGTGTGGGCAGAATTACCATTAGCTATTAAGAAGTCTAGACGTTGAAGATGTGGATCTCCAGTCGCATCGAAATATTGACGTATCATATTATTCATGAGCCCATGGGCTTCCTAGACCCCAGTGCTACAACACCTATGATACTTACCGTACCCAGAGGGGAGTTAAAATAATATTCGTATGGACTTGGATTAAAAGGAATAAAAATCATCAGTTTCTTACATAAATAAGTCTACAATTAAGATGGTTTTATCGTAAAATGATAATCATCTTCATAGATATACTGCTGCTTCCATTTGCAACAACCCGTGATTTGTGGTTTCTCTTCCTCCTGCTGCCATATCGGAGGCAGTCTTGGAGGTCCTGCTCAAATGACTTGTGACTAAGTAAAATAAGGGGTCTTGCTAGCTTCGAATGCATTCGGAAACCCAACAAAATTTCAACGAACACATCCATGTACCATATTCCAGTCTTTAAATAAATTTACCTACGTAGTCTATGATTACGTTAAAATCTATGATGTATCATAAAAATATAAATTGACCCCCAGTATTTAACAGCTCTCAAAATGAAAACGCAAAGAGCATTCGTGAATACTAACTTAAAAAAAAAAAAAGAAAAGAAAAAAAAGCACGGGTTATTTTGCCAGACCTCTCTAACTATTCTTCCAACCCACCTCATTAATTAAAATAAACTGGCGAAATTAAAGATTTTTCCTTTTGGACATCAGCACCTGATTTTTGCA
>NC_068981.1:78006219-78007418 GCF_001194135.2 Octopus bimaculoides | reverse complement strand
GGCGAAATTAAAGATTTTTCCTTTTGGACATCAGCACCTGATTTTTGCAACACGGGGTGTTACTAGAGTCGATTGAATTCGATTTTAGTATAGATTAGCGGTTTTTGTTCCGTTTTTCTTTTTGTCTTTTAACATTTTTTATCGACTTTTGTAAAATTTCGAGTTGAAAAATCTGTGTACAGCTACCGTAAAATGTTTAATCTGGCTATCAGCAGAACATTAGTGCGTGTTTAATTCATCACTTGAATCAAAATGGAATATTATCACATAAATTTTTCAAATTTAAATATTGGTTCTGTTTTTTTTTTTCCTCCAAAGGCAATAATGAGCGTCACAACTTCGCATTGCTTCCTTACTTTTGAATTTGAAGTTTAATGTCTATGATCTAAAAGTTATATGTGTGTGTGTTTTACAGTGCTTAAAACAAGTAATTGAAAATTCTGATAGGCCAAAAATCACATATTACAGTTTCAGCTTTCTTTATAATAAAGCATATCTAGTTGAATTTCAAAAACACTAAAATAACAAAAAGAAAAGAAAAGAAGCTTCTGTTAAATTGAAAACATAATTAATCGATATAAAGCATAATTAAGTTAATTAAGTAATCAAACTCACGGTATCTAATGTAGAAGTTATAAATTATATCATAAATCATTCTTCATACGTATTTTCCTACAAACATTCAAACTATGGAAGCACCTTCAAGAGCAACACTTTGAATGGGAAGACACAAATGTGTATGTAGTACATATATTATAAACCTATGTATGTGTGCGTGTGTGTATATATGATAGATACACACAGATACATAAATGCATACTCACAACACTATATATATATATATAAAATACAAAATACACTGCTTTATTTTGAGTTTGCTGGTGTTATATACATATATATATGAGAGAGAGAGAGAGGAGGGGTTATGAGCGGTACTGGTGTCAATGAGACCCAAAGGTGTCAGGTAATGCTAAGTGCTATGGATAGACCATAGTTAAGCTCCAGGTTCGGTGATTATGTGAATAAGGGGTCCAGCGTAGGTCATATATCAGTATGTGTATATAAAGATTTACTTTTCGTAATGCGATAAAAAAACCAAGGGTGTGTAGATTTTAAAGCATTTATAAATAGTTTATAAATGTTCTAAAATCTACACAGCTTTGGTTTTGTGTCTCATTATGAAAAGTAAATCTATATAT
>NC_068981.1:78004945-78005932 GCF_001194135.2 Octopus bimaculoides | reverse complement strand
TGTGTGTATATATATATATATATATATATATATATATATATATATATAAGCATGAAAGGGAAGTATATGCATATATTGATGTGCAATGAGTTGCAAGAGACATGTTGCAGAGTATTTTGATTTTGTCAATGTCTTCCACAAATTTCTCTCTCTCTCTCTCTTTCTCTGTGAGTGTATGTGTGTATACCTTTGTTCATAGCCTAAATACCACAATTCATAAACACCTTTTGTTTATATTTCTGATAACATCATGTCTACACAGCCAGTTCTAATGATTATTCCTCAGTCTCACTGTACATATTCTATTTATTCGTTTTATTTATTAGTTTTAACTTAAATATCCGGCGTGCGTAGTGAATTTAATATCATATATTAGCTTATTAGCTTTAAAGAAACAACAACCAAAAACATGACAGTCATCACATGCTGTCTGTCAAAAGGATGTCGCCGAATAAGCAAAATTTAGTGACTATCCATCCCTTGAACATTCGTAATGAAGAAACAGAAGCCAGCTTTAACACAATGCCGTTTATTAGTTATGGCAGACACAAAGGTTGTGCACAAATTTACTAAATAAGTGGCTTTTTCACTAGTAAAACAAAAATTAACAACAGTACACAGGAACAGCAACAATAATAAAGTATCTTTTATTATCATCATCATCATTATTGTTATTATTGTAACGATGATATGATAATAAAAGGAGATAAAAATCTTTTCGAATGAGAGATCGAAGATCTAAGTCACGAACTTTGAATTTTAAATAACAATTTAGTTTAACCAATACTGTCTCTCGCGTTTACTATATCTTTTTTTTGTTGTTTTTTTTTTTTGAAAATTATTTTTATACTTCTATTTCTTTGTTTGGCATTAATTAGAACGAAATCGTTAATGGTGCCACTTTGAAGTCTTAACTAGAGTCAACATGTACATCCGGTTTCTTTATTATAATTATATCGTTATTATTATTTTTATATATTTATTATA
>NC_068981.1:77997422-78004654 GCF_001194135.2 Octopus bimaculoides | reverse complement strand
ATATATATATATATATATATATATATATATATAACGTGTAGAAATTATTAAGTGAATGGTAAACTCGACCTAATTTTATATATTTGCTTCGAATAGAATATTAAATAACTAGCTGACCCTGTGCCGTCAAAAATGACGGCTACTTGTAGTATTTTATACACAAATAATGTATAAAATAAGCTATATAATAATCACAGATACAAACATTTACATACTTCCCTTCTACCTACACACATATACTCAGAGTTGAAATGCTGTTTGATTTTACTTTTCAGCATTGAACGTTCACCATCCCATTTCCATTACTCACACACATTCACATACCTCTCTTATACATACACACATATATACTCACACAGCGTTGAAACGCTGATTTTTTTTCACCCCTTCCTTTCTCCATTGCAATTACTTTTTCTCACTCTCTCTCAGTCAGGACTATTACTCTCACTACTTCTCCTTTACTGAATTAATATTTTCTCTTCATTTATACTACTCTTTCTTCTACTCCGTCCTATTCCTACTCTGTGATTTTGTACAAATATATACATACATATATATATATATATATATAACAACACTACTGTCGTTATTATATCAGGAGATATAACTATATACTAAGTTTCTCAACATATTCAAATTACGTGTTATCACGCACACACGCACGCATACAGACACACACATGCACGCGCACATTTCTTAAGATGAGTATATTCTCTTTCAGGTTTTTTTCTTTTGGGGTTGACACAAACGTTGATCGTAGTCCCAATGAATTTCTAATTAGTTGTAGAGCACTCTCACTGAATAAATACCTCGACTAAGATGCAACTCATGAGGTTCATGGGTGTCTGCTTACTCACTCTCTCTATATATATGATATACTCTCTCTCTCATATATATATATATATATATATATATATATAATAGGCATTCACCTGTGTGGTAGCATAATTCACGATTGGTTTAGAAGTTGATTTATGCTATTGATTGGAGAAGGAAGCTTGTATGGCTTATCTGAAGAGCGGTCAACAAACCATGAAACGGCCAGACAGTAAACTCTCGCCCCCTTTTCTCGCATATCAATAGTATAGAAAGACTGTGCTTATATCCTTACTTAATCCACAGAGAGGCTTTATAGTATATGAATTTATTTCACTTCTGACTTACGCTGTGCTATGCATGCATACACACACACACATACGTACATACATACGTATGTATGTATGTATGTATGTATGTAAGGATGAATATATGTACATACATGTACTTGTGTGTGTGTGTGTGTGTGTGTGTGTGTGTGTGTGTGTGTGTGTGTGTGTGTGTGTGTGTAGTACAACAACGGGTAACATTCACTGAAAAAGGAATCGATACAAGAGTATAGTCTAAATATTTTATTAGACGGAAATTCAAGTGACTGCAGATTCGAAGTTTTGCCGGAAATGGCTCGTCAGGCAGTAAAAGGTAGGAGCTGCAAGAAGGTATGAATTAGAAATTATAGGTGTGTGTGTGCGCGCGAGCATAAATAATATAAACACATGAATATAACAAAAAAGTAAACATGCACATAAACAGCTATAACTGTATATATTATAGTTAACTATAAGCCTGTGGATAGTTTTTTAATGTCTTCTTGTCTGTATGTGAATGCGTAATTGTTTGCGTATACATTTTACACACACACGTGTATATATATATACATTTATAGTAATATATCTCCCTTTATTTATATTTTAACAAAACTCTTTGCACCGTGATTGAAAATTCCTCGTCAATCAGTTGGAAACTTGTGCCACCAGCGACGATATTGTTTGCATATTCTTTTCTACTCTAGGCACATGGCTCGAAATTTTTTAGGGAGGGGGCCAGTCGATTAGATCGACCCTAGTACGCAACTGGTACTTAATTTATCGACCCCGAAAGGATGAAAGGCAAAGTCGACATCGGCGGAATTTGAACTCAGAAGGTAAAGATAGACAAAATACCGGTAAGCATTTCGCCCGGCGTGCTAACGATTCTGCCAGCTATCGTTTGCATGTTGCAGTATGAAACAGACAGATAAATGCAACTGGACTTACTAACTTGTGCTTCCCCTCCAGAATTTGTAATCTGTATGCCAAAATGCCAGGGATGCATGAATCCAATGGTGCTCATATATGAATACTGCTTGATAATTCGCAACAGATCTCCCACGTTTTCCTGCCTTTCGGCCCCATGAGCTAAAAGTCAGGTAACATTATCATTTCGCTCAGTTGTAAACCCGAAGACAGCGTATGAGAAATGTCTGCTATCTCGACTAAACTGAATTCCAATATATTATTATGGCGTTTATAGAATATTAAAAAAATGTAGGAGAAAGTTACACCTTTAATGTGTGTGCGCATTTGTGTGTGTGTGTGTGTTTGGTGTGTGTGCGTGCGTGCGTACAAGTGTGCGCACAACCCGTTACTCTCATACAATCAATCAACGATCTCGTCATTTTAATGAATATTTTTACATATGCTTTTACCCCCATTGGCATTCGTGACGTATGGAGTGAAATGGCAATAAACTAGCAATCAGAAACAAGAAAAAAATAGTAATAAATAAAAAAGAAGAGGATTAAAACGAAAGAAAATAAGCAGAGCTAAACGGAAATATATCAAACCCATATCCTCTGTGCATATACCACTAACGTTACTGAATATACACCATTTTCAGACGCACTTATCCACCTAGTAGTGTACGTAAATGAGAGGCATTCTAGTATGATGAATATATGCAGCGGATATAATGAATGTATCACGTCTGACTTTTACTCCACATGGAGGACATGCACTTCCATTTCACTAATATTATTTATTATAAACAAATATTTTACGAAATGTTGACGTGTTAAAATATAGGGCGAATTAAAATTAATCAACATCCACTTCACAGGAAGTAAAAGATTCAAAGAGCGAAATTTTAGTTAACTCTATATAATAATAAATAAATGCGCCCTTTTAAAGCCTAACCAAGCTCATGGGCCCGGTTTCCCGGTTTCAATGGCGTATGTGTTCCTCAGCTGGACGGGACGCTAGTCCATCGCAGCGTTACTCATTTTTGCCAGCTGAGTGGACTGGAGCAACGTGAAATAAATGTTTTGCTCAAGAACACAACGCGTCGCCCGGTCCAGGAATCGAAACCACAATCTTACGATCATGATGCTGACACCCTAACCACTAAACCACGTGCCTCCACTTTAACTCTATATGCTCATTCAATTACGAGACTAACACTGCGCCCAACTTAACACTAAACCTAGAGGTTATCAGGGGCAATTATACACTTATCGCATTTAGAATGGGCGATAGACATAATATGTCGCCTGTTTAACACCACTGCCAGGCAGCCTGGGAGCCTTTAGTGGCGTCCAGTCTGTTGCAAGGATTCGAGCCAAGTCTTGGAAGCCCTGTAAAGATTCATAGCAACAGTCCTTTTTTGTTCCGTATACCTAGGAAATTTTCCTTGTAGATACTTATCAATCTCACCGGTCTGAGAGTGCTGGCAAAGATCATGGGTACTGCTCTATGTTACCCTGCTTCACTTATTTAAATAGTTTACTTTGTGTATGCATAAACGTCTTTACGTATTTCGACTCGGCAAACTCAGACATTCATATATGTAACTAACGCCTTCAAGCAGCTGGCATTTCTGATTAATTAAACCAGTGATTTATTTTATATCAAATAACTAATATTTCACGCCTACTAGAGTACAGTATACCATCTTAACGATTATATTATCACTTCTGCATACGAGATGAAGTCAGTGCATTGCTGAGGAATATTAAATAAACCCTGAACATTTTACGGAATTGTCCCTTGTACTTGCTGAAATAATTAAAATAATATTAGTTACACATCTGTAATTTTCTCTCGGTGCATAACTGTTTTATGATTAACCTTTTTAATGATCACTGCATTAAATAACATAATATTAACTTTACTGTCTCTTACTCTTTTACTGGTTTCAGTCATTGAACTGCGGCTATGCTGGAACACCACCTTGTAGTGTTAATCGAACAAATCGATCCCATTACATATTTATTTAGGTCTAGTGCTTATTTTATCGTTCTCTTTTGCCGGGGATTCAAACAAACAAATACCGGTTGTCAAGTGCTGGAAGAGAACAAACGCAAACAAATACATAAATACAACGGACTTCCACATAATTTCCATCTACCAAATTTACTCACTATGACCCGAGACTAAGTTACTACACCATGGAACTGAACCTGGAACCATGTGGTTGCGAAGCAAACTTCTTACCCATGCAACCATGTTTTTACAACATTTTAGAAATCTACCGTATTTCCCGGAGTCGAAAATCTATCATGCGTGTTGGAGGCCGAAGAAGGTTGCACATTTCATAGGTATATCCTAACTCCAGAGGAAAATTACCTATGCTAGACAGTAATCTGAACCCCTGTATATGACCGTCCAGTGAAGCGTATAAATTATACTTTGTTAAAGTAGTAAATAAAACAAAAATATAATATTTTTAAAATATACGCGATCACAAAATTCATTCCAGTATGGGCAGTGTATATTAGAAGAGGCAACTGACGAGTGATAGTTTACATGTGTATCTATATTGCCAATATTGTCACTTTCTTCATCAAACAGCCTGACTTTAAGGGAATATTATTAACCCATTTTAACCCACTGTCCTCGTTTTAAGACAGTTGCATTTGGTTTGTTTACTGCAATAAGGGTTAAATAGACACCAAATAGCGCTTGTATTTATTTAACCATTGTATTTGGTTTATTTATTGCAATAAAGGTTAACTGGACACTTCCATATGTTTGTTATCCCTACTTATATAACTATCTTCAAAATTTCGACAGGGTTAACCTGGGTAAAAATGGGCTAAGTGACGAAAGAAGTAAAACTTCAGTATGTTAAAGGGGTTTACAAGCAAATATTAATAACAATACTATCGTAATCACTTTCTGTGATGAAAGGTGTTGCGTTCAGTCATCACTTACTTTCTGTAATGAAACGTGTTGTGTTCAGACAGCAACATAGGACTCCTCCTTGATGTCTGAAAGCATTGGTCTTAACAAATTCAAACCTGGACCTGCTTATGGTAGGAGTGATCCGTCATTTCAGAAGATTTAAATTAAAATTTTTAGCACAACTGTTATTATGGCAACCTCAAGCAGAAGATCGATCCTCTTATGCAATCGGTTACAAGCTACAAGTGATTGAAAATTCCAAACAGCATGGCAACAGGGCTGCAGAGAGGCAATTCGGAGCACCACCAACTGAGAAAATGATCCGCTACTGGAAGAAACAAGAGGACCTGTTGAAGCCTGCATCAGTCTGCAGCTAAGTGGCCAGAACTGGAGCAAAAGATGAAAGAGTGGATAGTTGGGGAGAGAAATTCGGGTCTTACACTATCAATAAAAATGATTATTAATGAATCAAAAGTGAGGGCAGCAGTACGAGGTCTGGATGATTTTCGTGGCAGATCGAGCTGGTGTTACAGATTTATGAAGAGGAACGGACTGGCAATGAGAATGAAAACAAGAATAGCACAAAAAAATGCCTGAAGATTATGATAACGAAATAATCGAATTTCACAGGTTCATAATCAGTGCAAGAAAAGAGACTGACTACGAACTGGGTCAGATTGGAAAAAAATGAGGTGTTACTAACGTTTGATGTGATATCAAATAGAACAGTGGATGTTAAAGGGTCCAAAACCGTAAGTGTAAAGACATCTGGACATGAGAAAACCCATTAAACTGCGTTACTATCGTGTTGTGCTGATGGAACAAACCTGCCACCGCCACTTATTTTCAAGAGGAAAACTTTGCCAAAAGACAAAATTCTACGTGGAATTTTTGTTCACGTCCACCCAAAGGGGTGGATGGATGAAGAGGGAGTGAAGTTATGGCTAGATAAGATCTGGTCAAGGCGTACCGGTGGCCTCTTTATAAAAAAATCCATCCCACAAAACAAAGGCTATTAAAGAAAGGGTGCAAAAATTGAAAACGAAAATGGCAGTGATCCCTAGTGGTTTAACAAGTCAATTACAACCACTGGGCATATCAATCAACAAGCCTTTTAAGGCATTTATAAAACAAGAGTGAAATCAGTGGATGAGAGCCAAGGACCATGACCTAACACCAACAGGTCGTTTGGAAAGGCCAACAATTGCTCAGATGTGCGAGTGGGTCCTGAAATGATGGAACACTGTGAAAATTGAAGTGGTATTAAACTTTTTTTAAAAACTTGACGTTAGTAATGCATTAGATGACACAGAAGATGACATTTTGTTTGAAGTTAGTGACACGTCGGACAGTATTGACCGCCCTAATGATTTTTCTGGTTTTGGGGCTATGGATGACTGCAGTTAGTTTTCAGGATTTGAAGAGTGAAATATTTTCCTTATACTCGTACGTTTAAGATCTGCAAACACTTTTTAATCCTTTTCCACTGTAATTTAGTTGTAACGTTTGTTTTGTCATGTCCTTGTGAAAGTTTTACAAATGGTAATAACGTGAAATATTTACAGGATTTGAAGATGAAAATAGGTTTTCTTATTTGTAATATTTCAGCTGTGCAGATTTTAATCTTTGTTCTCTTTTTATTTTGTTCTATTTGGGATATCATGTTTGTGTGGTATTTCTATAAATGGTAGCAATAAGCAAAATATTTTCAGGATTTTATAATTGAAATGTTTTTTATGGGTAATCTTTATCTTATTTTTATTTTGTTCTATTTGAGTTGTCATGTTCATGTGGTATTTTTACAAAGTATGACTGGGTAATAAAATGTTATTCCGTATTTCTCACAATAATTCTCCTATTGTGGAGTTTAGTTTTTCCTTTGTCTGGGAGGAAAAACGGGATCTATTTTAAAACGGGGGCCACAGTATTTTCTTAACGAAACACTTTGAAACTTGGAACACTGGTAGAATGTGTCATATAAAACATCTTTTTCTCTTAGTCTTCTTAAAAAAAAAAAAGAAATCCCTAAGTTATTCCATGTTAAAGTTGTCGTATTTCTGTAATTTCAACCAATCACTCACGTCCATTCAGCCGATATACATTAAGTGCCGACTACATAAACAAACGATTCTGAAACAATTCTATCGGTGATAAAATTATTATTTCCTTGTCAAAAAATGGCTGAAGCATATTGGCAGTAGCTAATAAACCTTTCTATTATAGGCTAACCCCAACCCTAACCCTAGGGTTAGGGTT
>NC_068981.1:77996316-77997412 GCF_001194135.2 Octopus bimaculoides | reverse complement strand
AACGAAGAAAAAAAAAAGAAAATGAAAAAAGCAAATTTAAAATGAAAAAAGCAAATAAAACGAAGCAAAAAAAATGTCAGAAGTTATGGAGATTAAATACGCTTTACACCGCTTAATCAGCCAAAGGAGTAAATATAAACAACTGAATACTTGTCAGTGATTGGTTGAAATTATCGAAATAAGACAATTTTTTACATGAAATAAATTCGAATACAAAAATATTATTCTGTTCTATAACACAAAATAGATAAGTATACGAAGTTTGAAAGTCTTTCGGTACCAAAAACACTACGTAAAACATTAATGAAAACTGTGGCCCCCGTTTTAAAATAGATCCGAAAAACGTACTGTATAAGTCTACATTCAATACTACCAAAATCTGAGAATACTGCACCAGCTGAACTGTGATATTATTGGCCAAGTAGCTTCCTGATGAATTGCTGGGGCCGAACAGTGAATAGTCAAACTGGGGCATCGTAGTGTAGGAGTGGATCCAGAAATTTCTAGTGGAGTGTGGATCCGAGGTCTGATTTATTGCAACTGATCAATGAAATGACAGTGTAATTTGTTCAGAGATACTGAAAGAATTAATTTTAATAATGAACCCTTCAAGGGTTGTTTATTGCTAGTACAAAAATATGCTTTTCATCATATATGTTTAAACAAAACATTCAAATTTGAAAAGTTTCTTGGTTGCTGATGGTAGTGGGGATGCATCCCCTACTCGCCTCTGAATCAATCCCTGTCATAGTGAAGTTGCAGCATTACAGTGGGTACATAACAGTAGTGGCTGTGTGGTAAGTAGCTTGCCTACCAACCACATGGTTCCGGGTTCAGTCCCACTGCGTGGCACTTTCTGAAGGGGCTTATATGTGGGTGTCGTAAACGGGAATTGAAAAAAGCCCGATGTACATAGATGTGTGTGTGTCTTTGTTTCTGTGTTTGTCCCCAACCACCGCAGTTGTGGTGAAAGAATACAGTAGGGTTCACAACCATCCCCTGCCGGAGCCTCATGGAGCTTTAGGTGTTTTCGCTCAATAAACAGTCACAACGCCCGGTTTGGGAATCGAAACCGCGATCTTATGACCGCGAGTCC
>NC_068981.1:77991849-77996152 GCF_001194135.2 Octopus bimaculoides | reverse complement strand
TATATATATATATAAATATATATATATATATATATATATAAAGGATAAAGATCCTTCCCGAGTCATAAAGTCATACGGGCGGTTTCCCGGTTCCCGGGTTGTATACACTTAGCATTGGACGGGACGCCGGTCCGTCATAGTATTGCCCATTTTTGCCAACTGAATAGCCTTGAGCACCGTGAAATGAAGTGTTTGGCTCAAGGTTAAAGAATCGAAACCACAATCTTACGATCATGAGGCTAATACCCTTACCACTAAACAACACACACACAATGCATCTATTACTTATAGATACATATGTGCATATATCATCATTTAACGTATATATATGTGTGTATGTGTGTGTGTGTGTGTGTGTGAATATGTACATGCGTATGTGTTTGTATATACATATATGTATATACATAAATAAGAGGAGAGAGGGTGAGGAGGAGTAAAAGAATACATACACAGACACAAACAGCTTCAGAAGAAAACTCAGCTCTTGCTGAGTCGTTTATCGTTTTTCTTGTTTTTTACATCCTAAATTGGAAGTGACTACTGATAAATGCTAGTCTCATTAACTTCACATCTTGCCACAGGACAAGGATGAAGTTAAGTGTAACTTCTATTTTTTTTCATGTTTACGATAAAATTAATCCAATTTCCTTTCTCGCAGGTCAATACCGGCTGTCATTTTCTAAAATAAACTTTGCATTTAAAATGTGACTAATAATTCAAGAGAGCAACATATACACACACCTATAGAAAGAATGTCGGTCGATGCAGAGAAGCGGAAAAAGGGTAAGAAGAGAGTGTGTGTGTGTGTGTGTGTGTGTGTGTGTGTGTGTGTGTGTGTGTGTGTGTGTGTGTGTGTGGATAGATTGATAGATAAATAGACAGACAGACAGACAGACAGGAAAACCTGACTAACGTGTGTTTTCTTTGGCACTCATTTTTATTTCTTTTCCTCTCTTCCTTCTGTTCCCAGTTTTCCCTAGACTTGCTCTAAGTATCCGACGAAGGACAATATCCGAAACGTTACACTATATATCTTTCCTTTCTTGGAGAGCAAAGATTAAACAACTGGGAAGTGAAAGTGATGCATGGGCAATACCACAGAGAAATGGAAAGGAAAGACAACAACAACACCTGAAGAAAAGTGATCTGAAAAAATGCACTGAGGCATTGATACGTAGCGTTGTGGGGGCATTGAAAGCAAAAACCAGGCTTGAGGAATTTGTTGGAGAAATTAGGATTGACATGAGGATAGAACATGCTCAGAAAACTTATTTCTTGAGGACAGCGAGGATTATGTGATTGATATTTAGATGTTGGAAGAAGACCCCATGAGATCCTTGATAACTGGTAGCTATCCGCTGTTACAGAAATAGCTGGAATAAAAGAAATCGAGAGTTCTGAATAGGGATAAGGCCTAAAATTTGGGGGAAGCAAGCTAACCGATTAAATCGACTCCAGTACTCAAGTGAATACAGAAAACCAGTGAGCTTTGTACAGATCAGTCTGAAATACAGAGAGAAAGAGAAATTCAGGTACAACTTGGTATTTAAATGTTGCAAGTAAATAAATAAGCATGCATAGATTTAGCTGTTTGCTTATTGTTAAATCTAGGGAATGAAACAAGATGATGATTAACGAAGCAAAGGATTAATAAACGAAGATTGCCAACAGCCACAAGTAATATAACAACAGGTTATTAAGTCTGCCTCAAATAAGTTAGCCATGTCCTCGAACAAACTGCCTAGAATCACCCCACCCCTTTCTCAGAACTAAACCTAACAGAAACAATCTAAATCCCATTTAGTGATTAGTATGTAGTCAAGCAACAATTAGCAAAGTACATACATAAACACACACTCGCATATAAATCCACATACACACACATCTGCGTCTATGGTAATATCTTGTCAGACTGATACTTACACTTAGCTGTTTGAGTTCTTTAATTTGTGTTCATATAAATATATAATCTGCAGGTGTGTGTGTGTGTGTGTGTGTGTGTGTGTGTGTGTGTGTGTGTGTGTGTGTGTGTGTGTGTATGTGTGTGTGTGTGTGTTATACTTTTCCAAGAAGAGTGGCAACAGTGACTTCAAAGTTTCGGCCTGCTTGCCTTCATCGGACTATCAGACTGAAACTTCGAAGTCATTGTCACCACTTTTCTGGTAAATGTATAATAAATATGTGCTCCACAAAGTATTGAGTAATCCTTCGGTTTAAAGTAAAATTGTTTTATTTTATAACTCGACATTAAAAACAAACATCAATATGTATTTGTGTGTTCCTTGAGATGATCACGTCATAGGAACTCCACTAAACCTGGTATTTGGAATGCTGTCTTGCACTCATAACTCTTTACCAGTCGAACAATACGATCGATAGAACTTCTAAGTTGGCGTTTTACAGAGCGCTAGCAGTGGAGAAAAAGCAGCAATGTTCTCGGATTTGTCTGTCAACCAATTGTCACCTGTTTAAACGAAAATCCGAGCTTCAATATATATGAAATATTCAATAAAACATTCACTGGTACTGTGGAAGGTTGCTGAGATGTCGAAAGAAAAAAAAAACTCTATGTACGCAACTGAAACAGCAATACATTGAAATCGCCGTTTGTGTATCATAATAAATGTATACGCTACAGAGAAATGATACACACATGTAATATAATAAAAAACACATTAATAAATAAATAAAAATAAAAGCAACTCGAATACATTTTTTGAGTAGTAATATTTTATGTAGTCGTTGGTTGTGGCTGGTCAAAAAGTTACTATTTCTGACGTGAAACCAATGCTAGCTTTCTGACAAGCCATAACCAACAACTACACACACACACACACACACACACACACACACACACACACACACACACACACACACACACACACACACACACACACACACACACACACACACATATCTATGTGGATATTGTTCGTATGTGAGTTTTTATTTGTATTGAGTTGTTAATTTTATATGCTGTTCAACCGGATTCTAACGTTCAAAACTAAAAATGTTAGATAAGCGAGTAACCCGAATTTAGTAACCCGAGTAACCGAATTTAGGAAAGCAGTAACGAGCAGTTCTGAAAAGTAATATTATAAATCTTGTTGCTCAATCTGAACAACACTGAACAACAATGAGCTAGATAGCAGACAAATCTAACCTCAAATCACATCGTTCAATCCTTTGTCTGTCCAAAGCATTTTTATAAGCTTGTCCAAAACGACTATCCTTGTTTTCAAACTTCTGGTTAGCCCTGATGTCATACGTTCTGAGTAATAAAAAGCTTTCCTTTCATATGTCCCAAGTTATTCTGGAGGTTGGCAAAAACTTGGACATATGTGTCGTATAAGATACATAGACGTCAGGGAATTATTGCCTATACAGTTTGGTTAAGAAGAAGACTCGTTGGATAAAGTAGTATTGGCTACCTTGTACATAGAGGGTAAATAGATACGAGCCGGTCCCTGGTGGTATACTTTTGACCATAGGTCAGTTTTGATCAGTGTTGACACAGGATGGTTAAGCAACAACATCAACAATAAGGAAACCAGAAGTTGGTCAAGTTGAGAGGATGAGATCAGTAAAACAAAGAAGATTTTTTTTTGATTTCACCCACAGATTATTTGAAATGGATTAAACAGCTAAATAGACTGCGTAGTATTTATTTATGTCAAACACAAATTTCAGTAATAGGATTGACTCACAACCAACAATTATAATGTGTGTGTGTGTGTGTGTGTGTGTGTATGTGTGCTCCCTGAAAGTCGTGATTCGTCTCTCCTCCTACTTCTCCCCTCCAACCCATTAGTCACGGAGGCGCAGCAAAGAGTACAAAGGTCATATGCGCTGCATTTCCTCTTCTGATAAAGTTGTGTGTGTTTGTGTGTGTGTGTGTGCGTGCGTGCGCGTACTAGTGTGTGCGTATGTATATATATGGATAAATTAAGAAATAGCGACAACATTTATCCGTTATACAAAAACATTTCACCTTAACCCTAGAATTACTACTTGTATAAGTAGACTGTAATATCCTTGGCACTTACGTGAATTTTTGCTACTCTGGTAACTATTTATTTATTACGGAGATGCACTTGCATAGCAAGTGACCTGATCTGAGATCGTGTGCTGGAACGAAAACAATTGCAGCGTGGAAGGTGTTTATAAGCCATTTAAAATAACACACAAAATCCGTTAGATTCACTTCAACATTTAAATTTAATTTGTCAAAATATTTTCGTCGCTTTGAGACCGCGACCTGTTCACTGACAAAATATTGTGCTTATTTTCCTTGTTATTTGTA
>NC_068981.1:77988846-77989412 GCF_001194135.2 Octopus bimaculoides | reverse complement strand
AGTCATGTTGACTCTATGGAAGACATTTGTTCTGAGCCGCCTAGACTATTGCTCTCAGTTGTGGTCACCACACAGTGTTAAGCGGACAGCAGAACTCGAGGCAATTCAGCGGCACTATACAAAAAAGATCGCCACAGTCCAACAGATGAACTACATGGAACGACTGAAGGCACTAGGTCTCTACTCCCTGGAGCGCAGGCGGGAAAGATATGTAATAATATACATATGGAAAATACTGGAAGGACTGGTGCCAAACTTTGGCATCAAGTACTACAGGAATACCCGCACGGGTCCCCACTGCATGGTGCCAAAGGTTTCGTCCACTGCATCTCACATAAGAACGAGATACTGCAGCAGCCTCGGTTTCAGAGGACCTCAGCTCTTCAATGCCCTGCCAAAATATTTGAGAGACCTGCAAGACATGGATGCGGAAGTCTTCAAGACAAAACTTGATGCTTTCCTCTCCACGATACCAGACGAACCAATGGCTCGAAATGAGACACAGTTTAGGGCAGC
The DNA here is from genome assembly GCF_001194135.2 of Octopus bimaculoides. NCBI lineage: Eukaryota > Metazoa > Mollusca > Cephalopoda > Octopoda > Octopodidae > Octopus > Octopus bimaculoides. The sequence goes on along the minus strand of NC_068981.1, from coordinate 77,988,896 downwards.
GATTTCAAATTCTCTTATACACCAGATGTGCCATCAAAACTCTTGATTGA
>NC_068981.1:77987381-77988246 GCF_001194135.2 Octopus bimaculoides | reverse complement strand
GAGAGAGAGAGAGAGAGAGAGAGAGAGAGAGAGAGAGAGAGAGTCAAATCGAAAAATCGAGCATTAAAAATAACATTAACAAGAGGACGGGCGTGCACATGGAAAGTATTAGTTTTGATGCTCAGTAAAAAGAGAGAGCTTTTGACATTTTGAGCATGGCTCTTCGTCTGGAAAGGAAAACGGAAAATTCCAGAGAAGGAAATAAAAATCACCAACAGCACGTTTGTAGTTACAGTGTGTGTGTGTGTGATGGAATATTACAAGTTAACTGTAGTGCATTTAAGGTCGATTGTTCCCATTTGTTTAATTCACATAAAATATAACGTGTGTGTGTCCATGCACTGAAGCCTCGTTTTAGTAGACTAATATAGGAGGAAAGGTGAGTCTGTTAATGCTGAATGTCCGTTAACTCGACAGTAACTTAAGGTCTATTGTTTATTGTTTCTAATGTTAATTAAACACAAAAAGAGCTTCAATAGACTATGCACTGGTGCACAATATAAAATAATAATACAATCTGACCGCATGGTAATTCTAAGGCTGAAAGAGACCGGAAGTAAGACTTTCCCACGCTTCCCAAGATCAATACGGACTTCAAGTCAAAGCATGCGTCCACACACGCGCAGACAACAGACTCGATCATATACAAATACGTATACAAGTCTACACTTCGTTTTGAAACTCAGTTTCAAGCAACAAGGAAATCGTTACACGATCAGTCGATGTGCTAGAAAAAGGTGCAGATTATCCTTTGAATTAAAACCCGACATCTTGGAGTGAATATATATATATATATATATATATATAGACAGAGAGAGAGAGAGAGAGAGAGAGAGAGAGAGAGAGAGAGAGAGAGAGAGAGAGA
>NC_068981.1:77971144-77986849 GCF_001194135.2 Octopus bimaculoides | reverse complement strand
TACTATACTATACTATACATATATATATACACACACACAATATTATATATATATATATATATATATATATATATATATATATAATATTGTGTGTATATTTATATATATACGTATATGTATATTAATAATAAATCTATGAACGAGGTATAAACAGTAGCTGCATGACATCGTGAAGTATATTTGCCACTTAAAGGTGACTAACCCTTAAGGGTGGATGCTACTGTAGCTTGTAACCCCAGGAGGACCCCTCCACCAGCTGGTTATTGACACACTTTCTGTGCCCTATCAGTATTTGCAAAGGGAAGCCATCCTTCCCATTTTCAAATTGACGTGATACACACGGACCCGAGTTTCTGGGTATTGACCCGTCATCAGCATGTGACAATCAGCTTGTGACAATCACTGGTGATTGTCACATGCTGATGACGGGACAATACCCAGAAACTCGGGTCCATGTGTATCACGTCAGGTTGAAGATGGGAAGGATGGCTTCCCTTTGCAAATACTGATAGGGCACAGAAAGTGTGTCAATAGGCAGCTGGAGGAGGTGTCCTCCTCGGGCTACAAGCTACAGTAGCATCCACCCTTAAGGGTTAGCCACATTTAAGTGGCAAATATACTTCACGATATATGGATATTATATATATATTATTACGGAGATGTACTTGCATAGCAAGTGACCTGATCTGAGATAGTGTGCTGGAACAAAAACAATTGCAGCGTGGAAGGGGTTTATAAGCCATTTAAGAAACTAACAAAAACCGTTAGATTCACTTCCACATTTAAATTTAATTTGCCAAAATATTTTCGTCGCTTTGAGACCGTGACCTGTTCACTGACAAAATTCCGTGCTGCATCGCGGAATTAAATTAAAATTTTGAAATGAATCTAACGGTTTTTGTGTGTTTCTTAAATGGCTTATAAACACCTTCCACGGTGCAATTGTTTATATATATAATGTATATTATATTATATATATCATATTATATTATGTTATATTAAATATATATATCATATGTATATATATATATATATATATATATTATATTATATTATATTATATTATATATATATATATAATAGAAAATGAAAGAAGACCATCGTGTATATATGTGTGTGTGTGTGTGTGTGTGTGTGTGTGTGTGTGTGTGTGTTTGTCCTCCAACTGATGCTGGTGTGTTTACGGCCCTGTAACTTAGCGGTTCGGTACATGTGCTTTTGACCGAAGTGTAATTTAATAAGCCCTCCTCTTTCATGGATATATAAGGATGAACAATCGTCTATGTACTGTGTTGAATACATCAGGGAATGTTGATTTTTGTTTATTAATCATATGCCCTACAATGGTTTAAAAAAAAATAAAAGCAACGACCCCTTGAACAGTTTAATCCATGTTATAAAAACATGACACGTAGGTCACGGCTGAAACGCCTTTATTCATACGTTTGTTTCATCACGGCTAAGCTGAAGCATATCAACAAAAATAATTATAATATATTACATATATCTTAAAATAATTCGTTTGACATCCGTACTTCCGTCCGTTTCGACAGCACATGTGCGTGGGAGTAAATGTATACAGGAATAAGAAAAAAAAAAAAAAAAGCGTAAGGCACCGAGGGAGAGAGTTAGAGGGGTTGGAAGTTTTGGAAGCCGAACCAAAGATATAAGAAAAAAGTTATTTCAATAGAGAATAGTATAAAACCTAATGTTATTTGGGTAGATGTAACGAAGGCGGAAGAGTAGAAAAGAGAATATTGAAAAATATTCTTCAATGGAAAGCGAAAATGCAATACACATGCACACACAGCAAATGATCAGAGAAGTTAAAGAGAGGAGGGCTGCACGGAAAGCAAGAGTCCATCCGGGTCATGACTGCTATTACATGCCCTCGTTGTAACCGTGGGATTTCACGCTACAACTGACCTAATAAGCCACCTCAGGACCCACAAAGTGTAAAGATGCTAATCTGGTCATTTTCAGAGACTTGAAAGACCAAGGTCATGAATAATATGTACACTTTATCGTCAAACTCAAAATCAAAATGACGTTCAGGTGCTTTGCTTTGTAAAGTTTCTTTCTCAGCTACTTTTATTTTAGAAAAAAAAAGAAACCTGATAAAATAAAGTTTTAATGCTTAATAACAATAATATGCTGTGAAAGAAGTTTATAAGCATGACAAAAATATATATAATAATCACGTAATTCTGCAAATACTGCATGACACAAATATGCATATTATCAAATCTGCCACGAAATTCGACAGTTTAATTATTATCTCTTATCAATACTTACTAACAGGAAAAGAAGAAAAAAAAAAAGCTCATACGTTATGTGGGCAACATGTTGACTGGCACATGAACTTTTTTCACTTATTTATCATGATTGACGTATTTATAGATAACACAGATGAACTTTTATTAAGACAAAATTGTTATAAAAAAAAGCAAAAAAGGAAATATTAAAATTAAGATACTGGATTAAAATAAAGCAAAGATGTCTGTAGTCAGTTGAACTCAGAACCAAAGGGAATAAAACCAAACACTGTAAACAGGGCTCTTAAAGGCAGGAAAGGGATTCAACCAGTATATCGATCCGGGGACTAAAGAACCATGAAAAGGCCCGTGGATATTTGAAGAGGCCTTCATTAATAACGGGAAAAGAAAGAACTTCAGAGAACAAATTAATTTTGTGAGTACCCCATTTCCATCAGGCCGTGATCCGAAAGCAGCCTCGTTTTAAAATTAATATATTGGATCAAAATAAATTATCTACTCCTGTAATATGAGTCCTAACCCTTAACCTCCAATTGGAGAGCGTATTGTTGCATATTATACACAGATTTCTACGGTATAAAGACGCACAGAAACATGCACAAATAAATCCCCAATTTCATACATATCTTTGCCAAACAAGCTTTCTTTAAGGTAGTGTATCCACGATAATGTGAATATGTATGTGCGCACGCTAGTATGTATATAAGTATGCATTATAAAATATTGAGTAATTTCCTCACCATTCGCAGTCACGAAGGCGCACTAATATGAATCTGCATCTTCAGATGTACGGAGGGAAAGTACGTCTGAAGACGTAGCCGTAAATCTGCGCCTACGAAACCGATTTATAAGGCACTTGCAAACGTTGAATGCTACTTTTTTTCGTTTGTTCATCAATCTATCAACCCACATACGTTATCAGACACTCACACACAGCCTCAAAATGTTAATCCTTACAGATAATCGCTTTTGTTGTTAACCATAGATTAGCTCTGATTACACCAGCTTTTGATTAAATATCGTTCTTCAAAATACTGTAGCTTTTTTAGACGAAATGATGTGAGTTGAGTGATATTTAGCCATTATTTCTAATATTTCGGGCGACTACATTGAAGCCACATCATTGTAAATTCACAGTTTTCATTTTTATTTATTCTATTTTTCTCATAAACAATAATAGGCTGATCAAGTATTTTAGATTCTTTCTTTCGTTGGGAAGCGAAGTAGTACTGTTGCACTAGGTTGGCCGAAAACACACACACACACTTAGTCACTGATTACGACATTCATCAATAGAAAGATACCACAATAATGATTTCTTGTTTTTGAGGTCAAGGCCAATTGCTAAACGTGAGGACAATGGTCGATTACATCAACATTCTACATTATTAACTTGTACTAATGTTATTATCGATCACAAGATATATAAAACAAAGATGACTCTGCAATCAGTTGAACTCAGAACCAAGGGGGATAAAACCAAACAATGTGAACAAGGTCTTTAAGGGCAAGATAGGGATTCAGTCGGTACATCGATCCGGGGACTAAAGAGCCATGAAAAGACCCGTGAATATATGACGAGGCCTTCATTACAAACGGGGGCGGGGGAGACCCTCAGAGCCCAAATTAATTTTGTGAGTACCCCATTTGTACCAAGCCGGGATTCCGGAAGTAGTCTTGCTTTAATTTACAAAATTTCTCTTAAAAGCTTTAACTAACGATGAATCATTAATTTCGAGGGTCCATTGTCTTTGTCATATGAGTTGAAGAGGACGCCTCAACGTTGTCATCCAGTCTGCTAGAAATTGTAGTTAATCTCCCTCATATTACTAGTGGTTTAAGTAAAAAAAAAAAAAGGAAGATGCCTTGTATCTGAAAAAGAGGCGGGTTGGTAACGGCTGGAATGGTCTAGATCAGGGCTGGCGAACTTGAGGCCCGCTTGATATTTTCTTGCAATGGGCTTATTTAAACAACATTTAAAAAATTTTATCAAAAATTAAAGATTGTAATGAAAAGTAGCAATAAAATAAGCGGCAATAAATCAATAACCTAAAATCTTATAATTTTAAACAAACGGAAAGTATGAAAAATGTTTGATTCTGCAATTTGATTATTTGACTATTAGTGTATAAAGTATACAAGCGGCTCTCAAAATACTCTGTGGCCCGCAATGTAATTCGAGTTGGCTAGGCCTGGTCTAGATCCTAGCTCTGTTCTACTAGAGCAGCCTTAGGACTATATATCAATAATCTAGGAGCCAACATGGGGGTGGTGGCTCAGAGCACCCCACGTAGAGATTCTATGTGGTCAGCCCGTTTGCTAGTAAAAGTAGGCAAATCGGCTTCAAATCACACCATTAGTCTAGAAACATAAAAATGAAGGAAATACACGTTAGATAATGTAGTCCGGAATGCATTTTGTCCAGAAAAGGAAGACTAACCACATCTGGAATGCTTTCGAGTACAGATCTGCTCAAGAAATAAGGGTTAAACGACGACGGCAATAATCAAGACACAGCGAGGGGACCCCAACGTAGTCACTGACCCTATGAAAAAATGACAGCCAAATCTCCCTTCTCTATAATCTTAAAAAAGAACGAGATATTGGCTACAGTAATCTTAGATACATTACAACTGAAACGGGTTGGGGGGAGTAATGATTACAACTAGAATGCTTCTGATCAAATGTCTGCTTGACTGGTACAAATCTATCCTATATAGTTTTAAAAAGAATGACATACTGGTTACCGTAATGCAAGGTATACTATGAATGAAATAAAGAGTCAAGGCTAGAACACCGTCGATCAATGGCCTATTCAAGTCATGGCTGATCAGGGGTTATCGATTTAAGTGACTCCAGTACTTAACTGGTATTTCATCGATCTCGGAAAGTAGAGAGCCCAAATTAGCTTCGACGGTATTCGAACTCACTATAGGGATTACTATTATAAACTGAATGACGCGATAGAGTGGCTAAAAAACAGAAGGTAGAAATGGTCTTTTCCATGTTCTCTCTTTTCACGTTTCGAATTCCAGGTCGCGCTGTAATTAACTTTCATGTTTTTCTTCCCTGAACGAGACAAATATCGTTCGAAAATATCTCGTCTTGTATCAATGTAAAGCTGCAATCACTAGAAAGTGAGGGATTAACTTCTGCTTTTGTTGTTTAGACTCAAGTTTGACTTCGATTGAATAAAGTTCTGATAGCAAGCGACCATCTTTCATTATGTGTGTGTGTGTGTGTGTGTGTGTTTGTGTCTACCCTTTCTCATTTTCAAGGCGGCAAGGTTGTGATTTGAAGTATTTTCGACTCTTATTACTGATAATTCGAGCTACAGCGTAGAAGCTCCCTCGTTTATTCGAAGTAACAGATGGTAGTTTCTCATCCAAACAAACAGTGTTCATATATAATGTGTGTGTGTGTGTGTGTGTGTGTCTGTGTGTGTGTTTAAGCTGTAAAATAGATGCACACTCATAATACTCGAAAATCTATAAACTGTGATTCCATTTACTCAAACTTCAGGAATTAGCGTTTTGAATAAAAACAAAAAGAAAAAAAAAAAGAACTACCCGAAACATAAAGAACGTATGTAAATATAGATAGATAGATAGATAGAAGGATTTGCTGAGAGAGAAAGAGACACACAGATAGACACAGAGAGAGAAAGAGAAAGAACGAAAGAGGAAGAGACAGGTAAGAAAACAAAAACAAAAAACAAATGATAGTGAAAGAGAACGAAGAAAAGAGACTGATCAAGGGAAAGAACATAGATATTCAACGGGAGAGAAAAAAAGTTGAGCGAGAGACTATTTTCCCCTCCAGTTCAGACTATCAAACAATCGATTCTCCAGCGATACATATATATTTATATCAGCACGACACTGTACGTATGTATTGTATATGTATGTTCTGTATAAGTAAAGTGTATAAATGAAAAAAAAAAGAGAAAACGTAGGTTTGTTTATACAATATAACCATAGCACACAGACAGACAAACACATACACACATATATATATATACATATATCACATACACACACATATGTTCATGAGTGTGCGTCTCTGGTGACATTGTTGCGATGGATGTGTATAAATAGTGACGTTGAGTAAGGAGAAAAAAATGATTTGCAATTATATGGGGAAAAATAGAATCACACACACACACACACACACGCACACACATAATTAGTTTGCGTGAAGGGGGCCGAGCGAGGTGGAGAAACAAGTAATCGAGAAGTAAACAGAAAGAAATCACACACTGTGTGTGTGTGTGTGTGTGTGTGTGTGTGTGTGTGAGAGAGATAAGGTACAAAATTCAATCCTGTCTTCACGATCTCATAATTAACAGTGTTGAAAATAAGTAAAAATTTAATTAATATAGTACATACATTACACACACACACATGTATACACGTATATATAGACATACACATATATAGACAAAAACACATATACACATAAACACATATAAGCATACACACAGACATATATATATATATATTTCATTTCATTTCATTTCAAAGTTTCAGCTCAGAGCTGCGGCCATGCTGATACACACACATAACCGCATATATAAATATGTATAGATGTATACACATAAGCATATACACATAAGCATATACACATCTATAGACATATATACATACGTATATCGACACACACACACACACATATATATGTATATATATATATATATATATATATATAAACATGCATATATATATATATATATAAATATATAGATATAATATAAACATGTATATATATCTATATACATATATATATACATAGACATACATTTTATATATAAATACATACATACGCGTGCGCACGTACCTATGAAACGAAAGAAAAAATAAGCAGCACTTTTTTAAGAATATAATTAAGAACCACTATCTGTATTATCTGTACACACATGTGTATGAGTGAGTGCGCGCGCTCTGTGTGTGTGTGTGTGTGTGTGTGTGTGTGTGTGTGTGTGTGTGTGTGTGTGACGTTCATATTCAACAAAGAGATATAAGAGAAAGAAGTATTAATCAATCCCGCGATACGAGAACTCCCTCATTACACGACACACAGCACTTCGGTCTTCGTTATAGAACTCGTACATGTAAAGAAACATTGCTTTCTCACTGGTTTACAAACACACACACACGTAACGAATTGTTGTTTAAGCACCATGTCTGTCCTCGTTGACCAGGCCTTTGATCAAAGACATTCTAGCCGTGACGTCCCATCGATTTCCCCCACTTCTTTTTAGACATTGTGTATGACGGCATACACTATTCAATGTGTTCTTCCTTCCTTCCTTCCTTCTCATTCATTCATTCATTCCCTCCTATAAGACCGTAGTCTGTGATTTCAAGGATGATTTAGCTGCTATTTCTAGCAAGTCAAACGACCACGTAGAAACCCTACTTTGCTTACTATACGTGTATGTACGGTTTAGTTGACTAACGTGTTATGTATGTATATTACCAGGCGTACGGGTTGGTTGATAAACATGTGTAAGGATGGGTTCGTAAACATGTGTAACGTACAGAAGTGACAAAAGTGTGTACGTACGAGCTGGTTGGTAAATATAGCGTAATGGTTGACTGGTAAACGTGTAAGCAGTATTTTGGTAAATGTGTGTAATACCCGTTGGTAAACATGTATACATATATATAAGTTGGTTGATAAACGAGTAAACAAAAACGGTTATTTTGCCCGCGATTTGATCGAGCAAACATATACAATCAAAATCAAAGGCGTTGCAGCCGTGGCCAATACAAATTTTATTCAAAAATAGTATATACCGAGGACTACATGATCAAATGTGTCCTTCCTTTTTTTTAAAACAATAAGGTGTGATATAAGAAAGCTTCGACTCCTATTTCTAGCAATCGATCGACCACGTAAAATCTCCATCGTTAGCTCGCCGAGTTGTATGCAGTGTAATGCATGTGTAACTTTGAATCTGTTTGAATGAATGTATGTACGTGTTGATGGTATTGCACGAGTACACGCATGTTCCTGAGATTACGCACATATATGAATATATATACACACACATACATACATACATGTGTGTGTGTGTGTATATTTACACACACACACATAGGCATAAGGAAACCAAGTCGGAGGTAGGGCATATTTGTGTAGGTAATGCATAATATGTATGTAATATATATATATATATACCGTAAGTACATTTATGTGTTATCGTCAGCGCGCAGACACATGGCCGATTGGTTAGTTCGCTTCGCAATCACGAGATCGCGGGTTCGGTTCAGGTGCTTGGCAACATGTTTGTCTTTTATCATAATCAGGACTGAAGTAACTCAAGTAGTGTGAGTGAAAAAAAAAATATATAAGATAAACGGAAACTATGGAAGCCCCTCGGATTTACGATCGGACATGTGATTTAAAGGGAGACGCTTTTCACATTTTCACACACTTCTATCACAGGGATTCTGCCCCTAGATTACGTTAAGACTACAAGTGTTTGTGGAATACTCAGCCACTTAACCTACAATCAAGTCAGTTAGTAGTTCAGCTGATGGAACAACTGTCGAACTAATCGTTGAAGCCGACAGGGTCCATTTTACTTACATCTATGTCGTAATCTACACATGCGTATGTGTTTGTATGTTGATTACATACGCTATGGTGTGAATATATGTATAAACATACTGTATGAGTGCGTTGATGTGTGTGTGTGTATATGTGTGTATGTGTGTCTATGAATGGCTTAATGTAGACATGCAGTGTGTGTGTGTCGGTGCATATACGTGAGTGCGTGAATGTGGATGTGTGTATGTGAATTTACGTGAGTGCGCATTGATGTTTACATTTCTCAAGTGTACTCGGTAACGATGTAGAAGTTTTCAATTTAAATTGATTGAGTGATAAAGAAATTAAATTTAAATTAAGTGTAGAGGTAGAAGGGTGGTGGTGGCACAACTTACGATGACAATACAGATAGTAACACTATTAGAAGTGGTATTATTTAAGTATGCAAACTTACAATGAAAGAGAAAGAGTGAGAAAGAAAGCGGAAGAGACAGAATGAATTATAAATCTGCGTATATTCTGCTGTAGCTTAGGCCCCAACTCAACCGTGATAAAAGACATTCCAGTCGTGACTATCTTATTTACCTCAGATACAATATGTATATAGGACTATATCATCCAATGTGTCCTTTTTTCTTAATGCTTTTGATGTGATTTAAAGATTTTACTGCTATTTCTACTAGGCCAAGCGACCTCAACTCGTTGTATAATGTGGTTCTCGTTTCTCAGCATATAAAACGGCATGGTCACGATTAGACTATCTTTGATCATAGGTCTACTTACTTGTTCGGGGTTGACTTGGGGTTAAACAATAAGAACTACGTAAGGGCTCTGTAGTTAATTCTACTTTTATTCATTTATTTATGAATTTTATTTCATATTAGAGCGACTCTTCACCCAAGACTTAAAAGAAACCAATACGACTGTTTGCAGGGGAAAGTAGTTTGGGGGAACTAGTCAGGTTAAGGCCTTTATTAACATGCACAAGTTAACATGTGAAATAGCCTCATACATAATAATGAAACGGTGTCGCAAATTCGAATAACTGGGAGCCTGCCTTCCCATCGTCTACTCAGGTTCTCCGCTTTCTCTCTCTCACTCACACACACACATAAGATATTGATTTCTTATTTAAGCACATTCACAGGACAGAGAGAAAGAAAGAGAGAAAGGGAGAGAGAGAGAGTATGTGTGAGTGCTTGGAGTGGAATAGATATATGTACAATGTTCAGGCCGTTTTAATTTCCTTTTGCGAGTACGAGCGAAGTGGCACGTTCTGAACAGAGATTCGAAACCCGGTCGCTTCCGCAGTATCTTGAGCAGTAGCTTATTTCTTTCTACTTAGCATTGAATACTATTATTATCAGTAAAATCGACAATACATGACTGACATCGTATTTTGATTAACCATGAAGGGACGAAATGCAAAAATACAACTTCAACAAAATTTGAACGCAGAGCCCAGATGTCGTGGGGATGTTAACGTAGCGAAATCTCCGATGCTTGGCGCTGGCGTTTTTAGTTGAGCTGCAGGTCATATTTATTGGACAGAGAAGTAAACTAGATGTTGTAATAATGCCCATGTGTGTATCATAAGATTAACACACGACAAGAAAACCAGCACGACAGAAAATTCGAAAATGAAAGGAGGGGAGGTGAGAACAGATGATTATGTTACTATTTACCTGTGTGGTGAACTACGATGAAATTTTCGAATTACATTAATGAGACCAGACACCAAGGTAAGACCGGCTCCCTAAGCGGATACCAGTTCGGGCTTTGGTTGACACTTAACGCGTAACAAAATAATTATATATAAACGAATTGTATGCTGTTTAAAGGAAATAACAGTAATTTCTTTATGTAGCACTAGCATTTGCCGGGTTAGATTTATAACGAAAAATAAATAAGCATTAGTTACAAACATTGAAACCGGGTCGCATAATCAGCTTATCGTTGGCTTTTTACTCTTTAAAGCCATGTTTATTATTTTTTTTCTTTTCTTTATTTTACTGAAATCCATTTATATACATCGATAGATCGAACATTATGAAAAACAAAACCAATCTCAACGTAATCAACTGTAATAATAAAGATGACAATAATAATAATAACAATAATAATATCACATCTATAATTTCATTAAATGCTACAAAGGCAAGACTTGAAATATAGCGAAAACTTTAATAATGATAATTAAAAAAAAACAAAAAAAAAACTCACCGTTTGCCGAAGCATGAGGACTCCAGAGTAAATATCCAAGGATAAATATCCACATAAAATGTAACCTACTCCCCCGGTTTGTCATATTTTCCGGGATCTGTCCTTAAGTGTACCTTATTCTCTCTCTGCTTCAGTAAAAAGTGTAAAAGGCCGAGGTACAGTAAAACAAGTTAGGTATACACTTTGTTATTTGTTATTGCCTTCACCCACGACTGATAATTTTTTTTTTATCTATTTTCTGTTTTATTTCACTTTTTTTTTTTTCTACACAAGGTAAAACTGATTAGCTTTTAAGTTTTATCTTTAATCTAACAAAGCGAGAGACTGAAAAGGAAGTGATTTTTGTTTTCAATAAACAATAGGGCTATATATATATATATATATATATAAGCTGTGTGTGTGTTTATAATATGGAGGGGATAGAAGCGGTTTAAGCTATTCTCGAACAAACACCTTGTGTTTTTATGGGGGTAGGGTGACCTTTTCCTTTTCTTTTTTCCCCCTGTTGCGGCAGAAAACAAAACCACACACACACAAACAAAAAATAAAAACAAAATATGAATAATTTACAAACGATAGCGATTTGACGTTATGTCCAAGATTTTTGTCGACTGTTCATGGTTTTAAGTGGAAAATAACACCTCCAGTGTCCACACCGGTAAAGACTGTTGTGATAGTATTAATAATAATAGTAATAATAATAATGGGAATGATGGTGATAAACAAAAAGAAAAGGCCTCCATTCATGTGTCGACCGACCGACCGGACCGGTGGGCCGTATATAACTAAGTAACGTGGACAGTTCAGTTGTTGTTGTACAGGTGGGAAGAGAGACGATAGTAATGGTGGTGGTGGCAGTGGTGAGATGAAGAGAAACTAGTAAAATGAGTGAAGGTAGTGGGAGTGAGTGACTGACTGAGTGTAGATGGAAAAGGAGCGAAGGAGTTTTAAGCCAGTCAGTTAGTGATTGAGTGACAAAATAACCCTGTATTTTGAAATAGATGAAACAAAGAAAAAAAAAAGGTGTAAAGAAAACTATGAAAAACCCAGCCCGTTTTCTTTTTAATGTTTTTGGTTACTATCGCTTCCGTTTATGCAGGTCTTTCCCCCATTTTCTTTCTTTTTTCTTTTTTTACAAACTTTTTCCCTCTTTCTCATCCATCTCGATTTCTCTCCCACTTTCTCTCTTTTTTCTCACTGTATCTCCCTCTTTTTTTTTTCTTCCTCCTTTTGCTCCCTTCCCACTCTTTATCCCTTTTCCAATATTGTTGCTTGGTTTAAATAAACGTGATAGTTATTCCTGTGTGTAAAAATCGGCTGCTAAACTCGGCTGGCAATATGCCAAGCTGCCTCTGCTAAGCGTGTCCCGAGAGAACGAGGAGTGGAGGAGTAGGAAGAGGAGAGTCAGAATTCGAATGAGCGGGATAGATAGATAGATAGATAGATAGAAAAATGAAAGCTAGAGCGTGTCTTTCTTCTTTTCGAGTATTCTTGGAAAGGGAGTAAGAGACACCGATAAAGTAAGAAGAGAATGAGGAAAGAGAGACGAGAAAGAGAATTAGAAAACGAATAAGGGGAGTGAAAAGTGAATAGTGTCCTGTGAATGGCTTTATTTCATTTACAGTTAGAGAGATAGAAGGAGGGAGACAAAGTAAAACGAAGTGACAGTCGGGGGAGCGAGTAAGAGAGTGAAAGAGAAGAGTACGTGAAAATGAAAGATAGTGCATGGGTGAGTGAAAGAGAGAGGGTGAGTGAATGATTGAGCGAGTAGTAAGTGGTATGAAAGAGACAAGGAAACTATTGGAAGAAAGAGAAAGGGTGAGGCAAAGATAACGAGGGAGTAATTCACTTCTTGTTAGTAAGGGACTAATTATGATAGTCGGTAAAGAAAATTATTAGTGAAGCCGCAACAACCATACAGCAAACAGTAACGTTGCACATAACGAACCGACGTGGTAGCCTATTTTGCGATCGCTCTGTCTGCTAGAAATAGCAGCCAAATCTGTCCCAGCTTACGCTCCACTGGATTATGTAAGGAAGGATACGTAAAGTAACGGTTGTCCTGCATATCCTAATAAGACGAGAGGATTTCTGCTGTATTTTTTTTTAACAATATACACGTATTTATCATATGGATAGGTATTCATACAGGTTTATACTAAAACATTTTGTCGTAAATTACATACAATTTGCGCTCGTCCCCCACCCCCACTCAATTCTGAATGAGAGTAATTCAGATTTAAAAAAAACGTATATTTCTTACTTCAACACCTCGACTTGACCCGGGACGTTGTACATGTCTAGCTTCATGTATTTATATAAATTTAAAGTTGAAGAAAGCTGACTTCATTTATTTTATAAGAAGTCCAACAGGTTAATGATAAACACAAACAGTCGTTGTTGGTTAACATACACTTTATTAGAAAGTACTTGACTAAACATCAAAATCAAGCAATAGGAAAAAAATTATTATTGAAAAGTAAACTTAACACAAAAAAAGCATTATTATTAAAAACAAAATACAAAAACAAAAAGGTCATCAGACGTAGAGGTAAGAAAAGAAATCTGAAAACTTTTTCTTTATCGTCTGGTGTTTTGCAATAACAACAAAACAACAATTATTATAGTCAATCACCAGAGTCAGTCTTGCTTTTCACCTTTCGGGGTTTCATATTATAAAATAGTAGCGATAGAAGAAACTAATTCTAAATTTTACGCCCTGCCTTCACAAAGTTTAACCGTGGATCTTGAACAAGGAAAACATTGTTATACATAAATTCACAGTGGAGTACCAACTACTTTCATGCTTTTCAATATTTAGGTTTGTATGGTCGTTTGTTTTCAAGTTCAAATAACGCTACTATAGACCTTAGTTTTCATAGCTCAAACCGGAGGTGGGGGACCTCATATAGAAAGATTATTAGTACAGGGCCAGATTAAGGTCAACTTATGCCCTAAGTACAACACAACAACGGCGACCCTCGACACCTTCCATTGGTCCATTGGCAAGGCATTAAGATATAAGTGGTGAATGTGAAATAATTGATTAAAAATTCATCATTACAAAACGCTTATATATATATATATATTTATATATATATATATATATATATATATTATCTGTTGTTTTAATTTTATTCATTTAACACTAAATAGCGGTAAACAGTTCATTTATCATTCATTTATAACGACAAATTTTAAACATTAATTTAAGAAGTAAAACTGCTAGAGTTACCATTTACACCATGGTAAATGTGACGCTGTACAAACTGTAACACCTTACATTAGCTGCTTATTTTGTTTCATAGTTAATCCGGCCTTTTGTTAGTACACACACACACACACACACAACCCCACCCCGCATGGAACACACTTTTCAATAGAATTTATTTCCACCCTAAAAAGGAAAAAGCTTGGCCCTGTGCCTTGCGAAAAGATATCGCTATCATAATTTTACAAACTTTTCATTACTTTCTTAATTGCCATGAAACTACTGTCACCAAGGGATTCAGTCGTTCAACAGCAACGCTGAGAATACAAACTCTCATGTAGGTCAACGTCGTTTACAATCTGTTGCGATGATGGTGGCGGTGTCGGCTTTGACATAGATCGCAGTTGACAAAAGATGAAGGGAAAATACCTGTGGCACGTGATAGCTACACGGAAAGCTATTGGTCTATGTACATATCAGGTGTGCCCTGTTTGTTCACCTCTTTCATGACTAATGTGGAACAGGTGAACAGACTTTACGCAATTTTAATTAAATTCTGAACTCAAATAGTGCAAATAAAATGCCAGATATGGAAGATCAAAATTCGTTTTATAACTTCTTTCATGAATGCGCGCGCACACACACAAATGCAATAATTCTATTTATTTTCATTCTGCTTCAGAATAAAACTATTGTTACTCGAATATTATATAATATCGAACGGCTGCTATCAAGTGCGGGACTAATCCGGCTGTCTGTCTAGTCCATTGTTAAGACCTCCTTGACACTTTACTTTATCAAAGAATGTCAACTAGATTTCCTCTGACTGATAGCTCTGGTATCTGAGGCTACATGACAATAACGGACAAATCTGGAAAACCTAGAGGTGGGCTTTTTCTCCTCGGGTAAATTCGCGTTATTTAAGTAACACCTAAAATGTAAATTGTAGGTAAAGAGAAAAATATTGCCTCGTCTCCGGTAAATTGTACGAAAGTTGGATATGAATGGGGACTTGATGGTGAATTAAAAGTACAAGGGCTCAGTTTCGGCTTAGGATCGGAGCGGGGATACGCATATCCAAAGCTGCAAATAGTTGAGGTTTTAAGGTGTCCTAGGATTCTTGAGTGATTGTCTCTCACTTCTGGTTTTTTTTTACATAATTTATTAAATGCTTCTATTCTCTAATATATCAAACATATAGCTATATTTAAAGGCGCAGACGTGGCTGTGTGGTAAGAAGTTTGTTTCCATATCCTTCTCTGTTCAGTCCCAACTTGTGAGTCGATTTGACAAACGGAAAGAAGCCCTTGTTTGCAATGTCCTGTACCCAGATATGCACCTATATATACAGGTAGACGTAGGTATGCACATACCTGTACGTATATATGCATATACTCATTCATTATTTGTTTATATATACATATATACATATATATATAT
>NC_068981.1:77969183-77971134 GCF_001194135.2 Octopus bimaculoides | reverse complement strand
TCAGCTCCCGCCTTATAGTTATATAGATATATCTTATTTCTTCATTGCCCACAAGGGGCTAAACATAGAGGGGACAAACAAGGACAGACAAAGGGATTAAGTCGATTACATCGAACCAGTGCGTAACTGGTACTTAATTTATCTACCCCGAAAGGATGAAAGGCAAAGTCGACCTCGGCGGAATTTGAACTCAGAACGTAGCGGCAGACGAAATACTGCTAAGCATTTCACCCGACCTGCTAACGTTTCTGTCAGCTCCCGCCTTATAGTTATATAGATATATCTATATATTTTTTATGGGCTTCAGCCAGAGGCTGAGGCCATGCTGGTGACCACCTTTACTGCATCCGGGGCTTTTTCCAGTATTGCTTCTGGTGAAGTAACGAGTTGGATGTTGCCGCTCTTCTTTGTGCCTCCTGCCGCGATATGGGTTCATCCGTAATTGCAGATAAAAATCTGTCTGGACGTTTTTTTTGAAAACTTCCATGTCTACACCTTGCAGATCCTTTATGTTCTGTGGTAGGGCATTAAAAAGGTATGGTCCTTTTAATCCCAAGCTATTGCAATATTGGGTCCGTATCCTCGATGGGGATGATGGGACCTTTGATACTGTGCAGTGCCGTCCAGTTCGGGGATCGTTGTAGATTTGGATTCCGAAATTTGGAGCTAGATCCTCCATTATGTTCCATATGTATAGCACTGTATATCTCTCACGTCTTCTCTCCAGGGAGTAGAATCCCAGTTCCCTCAACCTCTCCCAGTAGCTCAGGTGATTTACTGAATCTATTTTCTTTGTGTAGTGGTGTTGGATCGCTTCTAGTTCCTCTGTGAGGACCATAGTTTCGAGCAGTAGACCAGACGACCGACGACAAAGGTTCTCCAAAGCAGAAGCATTGTGTCTCTGTGCCTAATCCTGAAGGATCTAAGGATCCAACCTGACACCCACCTGCATAGTGTTGCCATCTGAACAATGTGGAAAGTTGCATCGTTGCTCATGTGGATTCCCAGGTCACGCACCGACTCTAACTGTGGGGTTACATTGCTTGCTGGTCCCGTGTACTTCAGTTGTAGATTGTTTTGGGGCTGATAGCGGAGTGCTTGAAATTTTGCGCCATTGCATTGCATATTGTTCTCATCAGTCCATTTATGTATTGCGTTCAAGTCATTCTATAGTCTTAGTATGTCAGTAGGATGCTTGACTGCTTGCGATACTTTTGTATCATCGGCGTAGCTGGTGAATGTGGTTGACTCTATGGCTGAGGGCATGTCCGAGAGAGCAACCACAAACAGTAGTGGACCCAACACTGTTCGCTGGGGGAATTCCACTGAGGATTAGTGTCACTTCCTTCAGAGAGAGCACTATTTGCTGTGACAGCCTGACTTCTGCCCATCAGGAAATCATGTAGCCACTCTCCCAGTCTACCATCGCAATTTGTGACATATCATCCCATGATCGACTTTGTCAACCGCTTTGGCAAAATCAAGACATATCACATCCACATTTGAATGGTTGTGCTGCTGTTTTAGTATCCAGTCGAAGTACTGCAGTAGCTGTGTTAGGCAACTCCGTCCAGGACGGAAGCTATGTTACGAGTCTGTAAGCAAGTCATTTTCCTCTAAGAACGAAGTCAGTCTTTTTTTTTTGACAATGCGTTCCATGATCCTGCTGACATGTGAGATCAGAGAGATAGGCCTGTGGTAGGGTATTAAAAAGTTATGGTCCATTGAATCCCAAGCTATTGCAATATTGGGTTCGTGTCCTCGATGGAGATGATGGGACCTTTGATACTGTGCAGTGCCATCTAGTTCCTTCTTTCAAATGTACCGCACAAAGAAGAGCAGCAATGTCCAACTCTCTACTTCACCAGAAGCAATACTGGAAAAATTCCCAGACGCAGTAAAGACGGTGCAACAGCATGGTTTCAACCTCTAAAGAATATATGTTTATATA
>NC_068981.1:77957380-77960241 GCF_001194135.2 Octopus bimaculoides | reverse complement strand
TCTTCTTCTTCTTATTCTTCTTCTTCTTCTTCTTCTTCTTCTTCCCTGCCAAGAATTCACAATGACCTCGAACCCACAAGAGTAAACAAGAGACACAGAGACAGGCAGAAACAAGGAAAGTGGCCCTTGTATTTGAATACTATGCAAATATATTTTTTTAAAAACGTTTCTTTTAGTTTTTTTCAAAATTTAATTGTTTTCCATACTTACAGTTGAAAAAGTCTCAATGACTGAAACCGGTACTGAAATGATTTTTATAAAATTATTTTAGCATTTTCTACCTTGAATTTTTTTCCATATATATCAACTCGTGTGTTCCTTTTCAGCCTTCTACATACACACATACATACATACATACATACATACACACCCACACACACACGCACACACATATATTTATATAAATAATATCTATACAATATACATCAATATATATGTGTATGTTAATTTTTGTGTTTGTTCCCCGTGACTGGTTGACGACGGGTACTGGTTTGTTTACGTCCCCATAACTTAGCGACAGAGAACCAATAGACTAGGTACCAGGTTTAAGAAAAAAATAAGTACTGGCGGTGCTTTGTTCGACTAAACCCTCCAAGACGGTGTCCCAAAATGGCCAAAGTCCCATGATTGGAAAATGTAAAAGATATAAGATATACCATACGTACATGGCAAGTGTATGTATATTGATGGATTTAAGTGTGCGTTTGAGTATCTGCCTGCCTGTGTGCGCATGCACTTGTGTATGTTTTATATACTCTTATATAGTGTGTATTCTGTCATTTGAATTTTGTCTCACCATATCACTTAGATATTTATATATTGTTGTCCTTCTGGCCGATATACAGATCGTTATATTGGCAGGGTCAGAAGCGTGAAGGCTAAATACTTTTAGGTATTTTTCTCCTTTTACGCTCTGAGTTCAAATCCTGCCGATGTGTACTTTGGATTCCACCTTTCATCAAATAAAGTACTGAAATTGATTACACATCTATCGTGCATTTGCATCTTAGATGTGAATAGATTTGGTGGCAGATAAGTCCTCTTCTAAAATATGTAGCTTAACACCTATATTGGTTTCAAATTTTGGCATAAGGCCAGCAATTTCGGAGGAGGAGTAAGTCGATGACATCGAGCCCAATGCTCAACTGGTACTTATTTCATCGACCCTGAAAGGGGATGAAAGGCAAAGTCCACCCCGACGGCATTTAAACTCTGAGCGTAAAGGCGAACGAAATACCATTAAGCATTTTGATCAGCGTGCTAACGATTATGCCTGATTGCTGCCTTATCCTAGCACCTATATTAGAAATAATTATTATAAAAAGGAAGGTAGTTTGTTGGAATAGACGTCAAAGTGGCATGGGTTTATTTACATCTTTCACGTTTTTGAAGTCGTAGTTAACTCTAAATTTCATCTTTCTGGCGTGAATGGAAGTTAAATTTGACAAGGATCAATTTCATCGATTATATCCCTCCAAGCAAAATTCATAACATTGAACAAATGACGACCGGATTAGCGAATTAGTTAAGCGGAAGTTGACAGGAATGGTAGTCAACAAATCAATGGTGGGTCTCATTGAAGACATCCATTAGAGGAAAATCGATAAGGTTTATAAAAGAAGTAGCAATAGAAAACAATAGACTAAAGGAAGTCTACAGATTAGTGGAAGCCATTATTGTAGTTATCACGTCTGATGTGCTAGCGGCGAAAAAGGCACTCGACTAGAATTTTGGCGCAAAATATGAATGATGTCAGAACTATGGTGTCTACCTTTAGACGCAAAGGTGTAAAAACTGTTCAATGGGTCAGCATGTTGTGATTGACAGAGTATAACGGGCGCGTGTTACTTGATTTCAAGCAGTTGTATACGATTTTCCTACTGTACTTTGTCCAACTTTTTTGGGGTTAGTAGTGAGGTGGAGATGGTGGGTTTAAGTTTTCCTCGACCTTCAGCCGCGATTATTGGTAAAATGGACAGATTACAAAGAAAAAAAAAAAAACAAAAAAAAACAAACAAACAACAAACAACAGGAATTGCGATATGGTTGAGAGAGGCTGATTGTACAAGGGGCAAAATCACATAGTTTCGATAGCCGGCCCTCAGTGTTTTATTGATGCAAATCATATTTGTCAGCCAATCTGTTGTCAGATGTTTAATGCAACTAATAATAATAAGAGTGGACATTTTCTCAGCTGTATTTGATGGGGAGTAGTGACACTGCGTAGGACGCATACAATACGGACATCGTCGACAATTTCTAGCCCATTACTTTGGTGGATATGGAGTTTTAGATTTTCTCCAAGGTGTTCGCGAAAATGTTGGTGGTTTTGGTAGTAGTGCAGTCGGGAGTACGAATTCCAGCAAATCTGACTTCGAAAACATTCATCTCATGTGGTACCATATAGAAGATAGATAATGAATCTGATTTCAATGAAGGTCTGATCCATTTGAGTAGATCTAAAACCTTCAATAAGCTAATCATTACTAGCGAGCAACAGTCTTCTGTGGAATAGTTCGAGTAAATTTCATCGTATCTGGACCACATTAAATCATATGTTGTTGGCACTCCGTCGCTTACGACGTCGAGGGTTCCAGTTGATCCGATCAACGGAACAGCCTGCTCGTGAAATTAACGTGCCAGTGACTGAGCACTCCACAGACACGTGTACCCTTAACGTAGTTCTCGGGGATATTCAGCGTGACACAGTGTGACAAGGCTGACCCTTTGAATTACAGTCACAACAGAAACAGGAAGTAAAAGTGTGAGAAAGTTGTGGTGAAAGAGTACAGCAGGGTTCGCCACCATCCCCTGCCGGAGCCTCGTGGAGCCTTAGGTGTTTTCGCTCAATAAACACTCAC
>NC_068981.1:77955762-77956922 GCF_001194135.2 Octopus bimaculoides | reverse complement strand
AGTACATGCCGACTAGTGAGATGGGTCGCATCCATGCATGGAAATATCATTATTTCCACTTTATATTGGTTGTGATTTACACTTTCTCATACTTACAAGACGTCTTCAGTCTTCCCGTTAAAATCACATGACACGAACGAGAGATCACAACTGCCCAACCAAATAAGTATGTTCTGTATACTATTATGCCATAACTTAGGTCTGTTATAAGATGTTTTCATTCCAAAATGGCTCACTGACAAAACAAGTGATTTAGAACGTACGGAAAATTTTAGTTTAAGTCAATTAGTTTCAGCTGACTGAATTACAGTATGTATGTATGTATGTATGTATGTATGTATGTATGTATGTATGTGTATGTATGTTTGTATGTTTGTTTATATAAATATTAATGCATATTTATGCATACATATGCATATATACATATATAAATATATATATACCAATACGCACTTTTATACATGTGTATATATATATACATGTATATAATATATACGTGCATACGTATACAATGAATGTATGCCTACATATACATACATACATACATACATACATATATATATACATACATACATACATACATACATACATACAGATAGACAGACAGATAGACATATACACACACAAACACGTATATACGTTCATGTGTATGTAGGAGTATTATAGTTTAAATAGAGCATTGTTAGTTAAAATTGTTTTAGAAAACTAGTACAATGCATGTGGGAAATATAGGAGCGAAAACTGAAGGAATGTTAAAACAAAAGCAACCGTTTACACGTTTATGTAAACCGTTGTAGTGTTTTATATTTCTTCTGTTTTCAACCCTTTATTTCCCATTTGCATTGTGTTGCCTTTCCAAAACAATGACAGCATATGTGCATGCATGTCGATATGTATGTGCGTGTGTGTTTGTGCGCATGTCTGTGCGTGTGTGTGTGCGAGTGAGTGTGTGTGTGTGTATGTGTGTGTGTCTATGCGTTCGTGTGCGTGTGCGTTTACATAATTATATATATATGACTATGTATATATATATGTGTGTATATATATGTTTGTGTATATGTATGTATAAACATATACATGTATGTATATGGATATATATATATATGAATATATATATATATATATATATATATATATATATATATATATATATATATATA
>NC_068981.1:77955150-77955499 GCF_001194135.2 Octopus bimaculoides | reverse complement strand
TATATATATATATATATATATATATATATATATGTATGTATGTATGTATATATATGTATGTATATATGCGCGCGCACATATACGCATATTTCTGGTGCATTGACTGTACCAAAGCTATGCAATACTGTAGAATATATGTATAGATCTTAGCCATGACTATATATAGTCAGCCGTAAACATTTTATCTTTACATTCGGCTGATTAATGTTTCCCTTTCTACGTAGACACAGATATACACATATCTGTATACATACATTTATATACATAGATAAACACACTCACTCACACACACACACGTGTATGATGATGTATGCCTATGTGCATATGTTATGTATATGTATATATATAT
>NC_068981.1:77948104-77954668 GCF_001194135.2 Octopus bimaculoides | reverse complement strand
CCACTTAGTGGCTTTCCCTCAATGTATAACCCTTATACACACATAATAATATTTACAGTCTGCAGACATTTTTTCTCACGCTGGCCACTGGTAAAAAATTAATATTTAATTTTTACCTTATATTTAAAATTTATCTATATATGTGCATTTATGTGTGTGTGTATGTGTGTGTGCGTGTGTGTGTGTGTGTGTGTGCGTGTGTGTGTGTGTGTCTGTGTGTGTGTGTATAGTTGTGCGTCTGTGTTTGTCTCCCCACCATCGCTTGACAACCGATATTGGCTTGTTTACATCCCTGTAAACTAGCGGTTCGGCAAAAGAAACCGATAGAATAAGTACTAGGCTTACAAAGAATAAGTCCTGGAGTCGATTTGTTTGACTAAAGGCGGTACTCCAGCATGGCCGCAGTCAAATGACTAAAACAAGTAAAAGAAATACACACACACACACACACACACACACACACACACACACACACACACATATAAGAGAGTTTGTATGTGTGTGTGTGTGTGTGTGTGAGAGTGTATGTGTGTGTGCGTATGTTCTTTATGCATTCCAGAAACGAGTTGCCGTTTTTTACGCATGGGGTATCAAAAGATTCAGTAGGCTTTTGTCCACCAACTATCTTCATTCACTTATCTGCATTGCAAAAATTTAAGATTATCATTTTTCTTTTAAACAACATCTTTTACCACCACCACCATAACAACGATGACGTCACATTTTCTATGTGTTCGATAGGCCGATGACTGACAAGTACATGTGTCTGTCAGTATACATACATTTTTGTGACGACTCACACACACACACACACACACACACACACACACACACACACACACACACACACACACACACACACATACATGCACACACACAGAGGGACAGATATAGGCTTCATGTGTGCGTTAATGTACCTGTGTGTGTCTCTCAGTTCATCATGTAACTTCCTCTCCACCAACAGAGAAATGCGCCGAGATTGAAAGTTACTTGCAGCCTGGAGTTCAGGCAAAAAAACAACGTTCACTTTCAAGTACTACCAACATGAAGATTTGGCTGATTTAACACCACTCATAATACTCGCAAATATATCTGAAAAAATATATCATTCTGGTTATTATAACAAATTTGGAAACTTGGCGAAGTAGAAAGCCTCAGCTACTCTTTCAATATAATTACAGAAATGTTATTCCACTCCTAACCAGTTTCAAAATAATGTTTTTAACAGTCCTCGTATTCTTCATCACTGTGAGTATCAACGTCACACAACCATTTTACTGCGTTACTCAGTACTTATTCTACAGCCTATAATGTTACACAATTCAAAAGCAACATTTTCCTTTTTATACACTTGGTTCAGCGTTCGTTTCAAAACTGTAAAATAAATTTTTTTGCATGAAAAATTGAATTATGCCTTCTGAATTTTCTTGGACTTTCACTTTCTTCACCGTGACATTCATTCAATCGTGAATTTTATAACATTTAGTACATGTTCCAAATAAATGTAGACTTTCTGTACTTTCTTACATTGGTGACGCATACTAACTTTTGCTAAATTTGTGACTTTCCATTTTTTTATAGCATAACTATGCTACAGAAACTATGCTTTGCACCTATATTGACTACATTTCGTTTCGCTTGAACTTCGTGTGTGTACGTTTTGCTGTTTTCAATATTATCAATTCTATGAGTGTGTGTGTGTGTTTCTGCGTTCGTTATGTCTATAGTAAACTATAGTGAAGAACATTTTACGCTGTTTTAATGGGCCTACATCTAATGAAGTAGCCATCCTTATGGTTGGTGATCCCATTGAAAATCATGATATTCTCATTCGTGTTTCACAGACTCATCCCTCTTATGATGCTCTCCAGTGTAATCTAATTCTGTGGAATGGACAAGATGGATATTATTTCAATATTCCATTATTCCATTAACTATATATCAGCTGTGCCGATTCTGCCCATAGGAGCAAATAATACAATGTGCTTGTAGGTCATAACACCCGGGCAATGCTGGGATTCATTGCTAGTGTATGTGTGTATGTATATATATATATATATATATATATATATATATATATATAAAAATTAAGAAATGGAGTTAAACGCAAATGTTATTCAAATCTTTATACTCCCGACATATGTTTCGAAGAGAACATTTATATTATTCCGGAGGGAATAAAATGATGTAAAACAATGCGATCATCTCGTCAGAGAGTAAAAGAGAAACAAAACACACCCACAAGCCATTTTAACCGAATGTGATTACCGCGTATATCACGTAGAGGAACGCTAGGAAGTTATTTAAAAAAAAAAACCGTTAATAGAATTAATGTCAAAGGCAATTTAGAGAAAGAGGAGGAGAAAGAAAGAAATTAACACAAAATTAAGAGTGGAGGAGTATAGTGCGATAGATGTATGGGAATAAAGCTTAAACTCGTGGAAATAGATATATGTAGTGGAAATGAAAGGTAAAAAGACAGTTTTCGATTTAGTGTTGTTTTTCGGACTAAAATTTATATCATTATTACCGTTATGACGCGTTTTCATGTCCTGATTAACAGAGGTTGAATTAATGTCAATGGGGTTAATATAGGTAATTTTTTTCTTTATAGCCTGCTTTAAGGCAGAGTTATAAAATTCAGTTTTATCGTTGAAGATATGAACATCGGCAGATAATCTAGAAGGTCTAAGTGAAATATTCTAACTAAATTTCTTGTAATAGCCTTTAAATGATTGAAAGAGCTAATATATTTAAAATTAGCTGAGGGTTTATGGTATGGGAAATATGAATCATTATATAAGTTAAAGGTAATATCCAAAATGTTGGTTTTAAATAGATCATCATCGAAAACAATGCTTAAGCCCATGTTTCGGAAAAAATTAACCAACCTATTTCTAACCCTTTGTAATTTTTATTTTAAAAAAGTTTGAAGGTAGCGTAGACAATCGTCACGCTATAAACCTCCATTGATGTTTAGGAATTGGTCAGCCATCTCATAAAGGATATATATACCGACCAAATCAGCCAATTGTGCTGAGTCAGAATTTCCCATCGTGGCATCAAAAGTGTCGGACCCACAGCTTGTTTTCAAAGATTTGAATAACACCTGCGTTTAACTCCATTTCTTAATTTATCTATGTCATACAAAAACATTTCAATTAACCCTGGAATTTCTACCTTTATAAGTAGGCTGCAGCATCCTTGGCACTTATGTGAAATATTGCTACCCTGGTAAGTATTTTTTATTTTTTCTGTGTTATTTGTACATATTGAAAAAATACACATACATTTTTATATATATATATTTATATATATACACATGTATAGGTGTGTATCTACCTATGTATGTAAAAATCTATCTATCTATCTATCTATCTATCTATCTATCTATCTATCTGTCTATCTATGTGTGCGCGCGCGCGCGCGTGTACATACGCACAACAATACCTCCGTTAACGCTTGTTACCCCGCTTAGTGCTAATTAGCTAGAGCATCCTTTTTTTCTTGATGTTAACATTTATAGTAGGACAACACCACTACGTTATTGTAACAATGGTGTCCTAACATGTAAGAAACTATAGCTCACACTAATGCTTACTTCCACATGCACACAATCTGTTCACACACGTTTTTGTCCCTCTTATCATGTCTATAAACATGAGTTAAAAGCTTCTTGAAAGCTCAAACGATCGTTAAGCTTCTGCAAAGATCTTTAAGAGACAGTTCAGGAGCATTCAATTTTTGCAGATGTTAGTTAAATGTTGATGGACTGAAACCATGCCATAACCTTCAAGTACAGGTACCCAAGTAACCAAGTAATACCTCTAAATTCTGAAAAGTATTATCGAGTGTACCAGCTACCCGTCTTCAGATAGCATTTAATGTAGATGAAAGAGGCTATTTCCTGAGCAAAATGATATCTCGCACGTTCATCTGAAAACGTCAGTCATGACAGTCCGTGATTAGAGGAATGCCAAAAATCTCTAACCTTCTCTTCTCAACACCGCCCTAAGTGATACTTTATTTGTATAGTTATTTCATCAGCAATACACAATGTTACCATGAAGTTTAAATGGCACATAAGGCTGGAAAACACCACGACAAATATCAAGTTCACACCAGAAATTACGATATGACATTTTTCATTTATTTCAGCTGGTCCTACTCCATTCAACAGCGTGCCATGATAGCGCGAGAGCAATACTTTAATGGAGGGGGGGGGGCAGCATTTTTGAGTCTGCTGTATAAGCCTGTCCTGAACATTAATCTAAACTGCATTCGGCAATGGGGTCCTCGCTTGGGAATTCCAAGATTCTAAGATATGTGGAATCACTTCTTAGCCACTATTGTTTCCAGGTCTACTCTGACGCGAAGTAGTAGCACTCATCAGGGTTGTAACCATGTAAATGGAGGTCAGTCAGCTGTGAATATGGGAATAACCAGCCACGCATCAACTCACAAGTGACTCCTTGGCAAGGGCTGGCACAGGTAACGACCCGAACCAGGGTTATATAAAAATCATCGGATGTAACATGGTAGACGTGAACTATTTCGGCAGATGAACATAATGAGTCAATGGCAAAATATCATTAGATGCTAAGCTGATGAACGGTCAAGAGAATGTCAACGGCCAAGATCAACCTGTTTAGTTAGCGAACTACTGCTATTTCTTCTTTTTCTCTTTTTTTTTTCTTTTACTTGTTACGGTCACTAGACTGCAGCCATGCTGGCGAGTGCTGACTTTAGAATTTTAGTCGAACGAAGCGTCCCAGGAACTTACATTTCAAAGCCTAGTACTTATTCTATAGGTCTCTTTTGCGGAACCGCTAAGTCACGGAGACGTAAACACACCAACATCGGTTGTTAAACTGTTGTGACAATCACTCCCCTCCCCCCTCCACAGGCATGCGCGAATGCACGCACACACACACGACGAGTTTCTTTTCAGTTTCCGTCTACCACATCCACTCACTTTGGTCGCCCACGGACTTTAACAGAAGACACTTGCTCAAAGTGCCACGCAGTGGGACTGAACTCGGAACCATGTGGCTGGAAAGCAAACTTCTAACTGCATAGTCACGCCTGCACCAAGCGGAGTTGAGATATTCAGCTTTCGAAATATGGCAAGTCATCAAACCGGATGTATAGGCGTGGGAGTCCCTGGGATGGCAACTCGAGGATTGCCAAGTGGCACGCATTCTGGCTACGCTACTGGTTCCATTTTAACATTATATCGAAACAAATGAAGGCAGAAAACGTGCCATAATCTTCAAACGGTCCCTGACAAATACTTCCAAGAAATACCATACAACACTGTGTAACGAAATTTTAATCATATTTTTGCCTTTGGTCAGTAAGTGTTTTTTCCTACTTGCTTCTATATAGAAATCAAAGGAAATGACCATCATTCTCTTCAAACTTTGCTTTCGTGACCTGAACATCAATGCTTTGAAACTGACCTATTTTCTAGTACTTTTGAGACAGATTCAGAGCTGAGTTGCTGAACCAGAAATATTGTTATAGCAAATATTCTGTTGAATACCACATATTTGCTTGTCAGTTGCTTGGCCTTAACCACTTAAGCATGTCCATTAGTAGCTGGCAATACGTGCATCTCTGATCACGAGCGAGAGTAGTTGGGGAGCATCATAGCCATGTGTTGAGACAGATTCCTTGGTGTTTGAATAAATATAACAAAAGCAAAGTTTAAAGGAAATATTAGCCATTTTTCATGCATTCTAGGGGTAAGCAAATAGGAAATAACAGTTGCTACCCAAAGACAAAAATCGTATTACAGTGTAATCTACCTGCCTCACAAGGAATACGTTTTGGCCAACAGTAACTTCCAGATTGAGTGGAAAATAACGTTCCCAAATAAGACCTCACCAGGGTATGCTATTAAATTTGACACGTCTTCAGCTAATACTCACCGAAAACAAAGTTTTCTTAATTCAAATTTTATGCATACATCAGTTTACCGTGCAAGCAGGTTATTATGATAATAGATAATGCTACTAAACGGTTATCGATATCACAATTAATGGGTCCAAAAGTATCTAAAACCTATTGCCAGCTGGCTATTGTTACTGAAAAGAATTTGAACCAAAGTAATCAATATAAATGGTTTCGACTGTATGCACTGATGCGCGCGCATGTATTAGGTGACAAAACTGAAGCCATTTCCGGTCGACGCTTCTGTGTTCGTAGTGTGTTTTCCTTTTTTTTCTTTTGAATTTCTTGATCCTCTGACCCATCTTCATATATATATATATATATATATATATATAAGCAATGTTAATTCTCTAAATGAAGTATTAACAGTAACTGCACGATAAAGTGTAGTATATTGCCACTTAAGTGTGGCTGACCCCTAGGGGTGGATGTTACTGTTGCTTTTAGCCCCAGGAGGACATCTCCTCCAGCTGGCTTATCGACACACGACTGTGTCCTGTTTGCCAAGGGAGTTATCCCTCTCACCACGACCAGCAGCACGAACGTATCCGGATTTCAGGGTTATTTCCCTTCTTCGGCGTTCGACAGCTGATGACCTTGGTGAGAGAG
>NC_068981.1:77938104-77940392 GCF_001194135.2 Octopus bimaculoides | reverse complement strand
AAAAGAAAAGAACTATTAAGAAAATTAAATTGAAAGTAAAATTAAGATGAATACTCATAGTTTACTTTCCTTTTTCCTGCAAGAACACGTGATGAGCAGTCGGATGCTGACACTCGTTGATGCTGCATCGAAGAGGCCAGGGAATAGAAGAAAGAAGAAATGCACCCAACACCAGAGCTGAAGACACCTCCGAAAGGAGGGGCCCCGCCACGTCAAAACGGTAGAGGAGTAGGGGCCGAAACCGGACGTGGTTCCTCCTGATGATGTCTTGAGTTAACTGGATCCTATAAAGGAGCTGTTGTGGTAGCAGACCACGAAACATGGTTGAAATTCCTCCTGGTTCTGGTAGCATGACAAGTTCAACTGACTGTGACGGCAAATTACTACTATCTGTCTTTGGAAATTGAACAGTGTGGTCAAGACTTGTTTTCTTAGGAATGGCTATAGCCGTCGAATAACTAGCAGCAGTAATAATAACAGTCGTCGTGGTGAAGTTGTTCCCCCTGTGGTTTTATACATACATATATATACACACACTCACACGTATACACATATACATACACACACATATATATATATGCCCTAACTCTTCGAAACGCCAGTCTTATAATGGTGGCAGCTGATGAAGGAAATGTTCTCTATGTGGCCTGTGTGTTTTTTGTACCTTGTTTATCATTTTGTCCATGTTTTTTTTGCAACGTCATGGACCCAGACATGCATCTATATATACATGTAGATGAAGGTATGTACATACATGTACATATATATGCATATACTCATATATTATATATATGTATATATATATATACACATAGAGATACATACATACACTAATATATATATATATATATACACACACACACATATACATACACCATATACGAACGGTTTTCCTGAAAGCAAAGTAAAACTAAACTTGTATAAAGAGTTGAAATTTGATCAACGAACCACGAGTAGCCTACTCAAGCATATAAATTATTGGGAACCCATTTACTTAGCGAGGTGAATGATATTTGAAAAGCAAACCTGGAGTAAACTACGCACTCGTATAAGTACTGGGGGAACGTGTAGAAATGGTACGTTAAAAGAACAAATCGTATAGCAAACAGATTTCCTGAAGAAAATCATACTCAGCCAACCTGCTGAAAATTAAACAAAACACGAATAGAATACGCATGCATATAAGTGGCTGGGAGTGCTTGTCCAAACGGTTCGTGAGCGTTTCATATAGCTAGCAAATTTTCATATTCTATGTAGAAAATAATATATCTCTTGCTTCAAACATGACTAGGGATCAACAGAAACAAGATGCACAGGAATACTCACCCACGAAGGCACTCACCCCACCACATACGTACATATTAATTTATATACGTAGTGTATACATATTTATTCATTTGCTATTGATGGACGAATAAAACACCACGGTATGCTTTTATGTGGAGCTTGGGTGTGACTTGGAATGGGTTACACCTATTTATATGCATTTCAAATTACTCATGTAACGACCAATTTGGCTAACGACCACGTCTCCAGATGGAGTATGTTCGTATACTGAAACCCCATTGTGTATGTGTGTATACATACCTACCTACATGTAACTATATATACATGTATGTATGTATGTATGTAACTATGTATACATGCAAGCACATACGCACGTAGTCTGATCGATGAGTATCCGGACTGTTGCCATAGTTATGAAGCTAAAGCACGCAGAGTGAAGCTGCTTGGTACACATTGACTTTAACTCTGCTGTGCATGCGCAATAAGTTTTAACGTTCCATTTCACTTCCGCATGATCGTTGCATTGACCATGACAGAGAACGTTGAGAAGAGAATCTCTATCAAATTTTGCCGAGAGATTGGCGATACCTGCTCAGAAACCTACGCGAAGTTTCAAGAAGGTTTCATCGTACGCGATGCAATCAAGGAGATCTTGTGCAGCTGAAACCCGAGTGTCTTTTTGCTCAGCTGAAAGCAGTTTTGGCACAAACTTGGCAGACACGCATCTCATACTCAAATTTTCAGTGATAATGGACTGAACTAAACCGTAACTAATCTGCACATCCTCTGATAACTCACGGATGGTGATTCGACGATTTCTCTCACAGCTGAACACACATTTGCGATGATTTTCTCAGTTCTGCTGGTTGCGGGTCTCCCAGAACGTTCGTCACTATCGACATTTTTTCGGCCATCTTGGAAACGTCTGACCCACTCGTACACTTGTGTGTGGCTCATACACTCCTCTCTATACACTTTCTGTAACTTTGTGTAGGTCCCTA
>NC_068981.1:77937125-77937535 GCF_001194135.2 Octopus bimaculoides | reverse complement strand
ATATATATATACACATATATATTTGCATACATACAAGGCATAGGCGTGGATGTGTGGTAAGAAGCATGATTCGGATTTCAGTCCCACTGCGTGGTACGTGTGAGTGTATGTCTTTGTGTACGTGTTTGTCCCCACCCATTCGCTTGACAACCGACGCTGGTGTGTTTACGTCCCAGTAGCTTAAGGCTTCAGTAAAAGGGAACGATAGAATATGCACCAGGTTTTTAAAAAAATATGTGTTTGGATCGATACATGCGAGTAAAAATTCTTCAAAGCGGTGCCCTAGCATGGCAGCAGTCTAAAGACTGAAACGAGTAAAGGATAAAAGATATATGTATGTATATATGTATGTATGTATGTATGTATGTATGTATGTATGTATGTATGTATGTATGTGTATATATATATAT
>NC_068981.1:77934758-77937057 GCF_001194135.2 Octopus bimaculoides | reverse complement strand
CTCCAGCAATGTACCTATAATTATTTAAATAACTACCTAAGAAACGACTTCTTTGTTGAACGCTCACTAACTCACTCCTCTTTATTTAATATTAACTTAAAAAATATAATAATGACAATAATAACAACAACAACAACAACAACAACAACAACAACAATAATAATAATAATAATAATAATAATAAGAAGAAGAAGAAGAAGAAGAAGAAGAGAAAGCGGAGGAACCATTTCCTTATTAGTCACAAGGGCTCGAAAGATTATGATGTATGTTGAAGAGGAAGCTTGCATAGGCGAAAGAGGTGAGACAAATGACAAGATTATGATATATAAAGATGGTGGGAGTGGATGAAAGACGTGATGCAATATATAATGGGACGACAAGTAAAACAATTTTTAAGAAATGCATAAATAATTACACGGAAATGAACAACGACGTATTAAAACACAATAATTATAACAAAGTCACTCTTTAAACAGAAAAATAAAACATAAAAACCCTCAATTTTTTCGAGGATTCTCACCCACACACGAGTGGGAACCTACACGCCAGTTCGCCATTTCTCGTACTAGAGCCTTTGTATCTAACAGTTCTCATTAACATTTTCTGCGGGAGTTAACGTAGGATGCAACTTGTGTCCTTAGAAAACTCTTCTTTTAATGTATTATAATATTGCTTGTATTAAGATTCAACCTTTAACAGGTTTCATAGATTCCGACTTTATCTCTTGTTCATGCATTTGAATATTCAGGAGACGCCCCATCCTTTACAGCAATATTCTTTCATTCTGTTAATGAGACACCGATTGTTCTTGTAGAGGACTATGAATTTCATTGCCTTTCGCTCCTCTCACTATCTTCATTATTATTTTGAAGAAGGACATTCCTATTGTAAGAAAGAGTAATTTTGTAGTTCTGAGGAGGAGCATTATTGTAAATCTAGGAGTGGACCTTATTATAGTTCTAGGGATAGTTAACTTTGTTGTTTCACGAAGGTTGCTCCTTTACATTATTTGATTGTTTCCTCTTCATGTTAATCTATTTTTGTGATATTTTTGTTTTTCATTTGCCTCCCTTTTCCACAGTTTGAAAACGTTCTTTTGTGAACATCGTCTTTTCGTTGTTACAAGAAGATAGTATGGTACTGCTGGTTGCTACAATCGAGACGGGTGCCTATTTAATTATTTCCAGGAGCAGACCATTTCAGGAGCTCTTATTGATAATGCTCTGGAAACTGGCGCTACCAACCTTGTTGCTGTCTTGATTGCTCTACACTGCTTTCCGCTCTCACGCGATGTTCTAACCTTTTTAGTTTCAAGTGTCGCTTACGATCCGATTACTCAAATAATAAGTAGGCCTTTTACTCCGCACTACGAGTCTCATGCCTTTTGTCTCAGTACTCTGAATGGACACAGCTTTGGTATCGCCTTGTGAATTTCAGGGATCACTAGTACTTGCAAATCCATCCTAACTCACCTGATTAAGTATCGCATCTCATCATTTCTGTACTTATGACCTCACTAAATTTGCGATACAACGATGACGACCAGCCACGGATCTACATAGTTTCATATGTCTATGACCATCACCCTCATATTTTCTGCACCATTTACTGAGACGCAAGTATATGGGTAGAAGTATGCCTAACTATTTCAGTTAGTGTTTTGGTTGAGTTGACAGTCCTGAAAGTACAGCTGACAGGACAATAAACGTTGCTCCTCTCATTCAAGAGACTATCTCCCGATATTTTGTTCGCTTCTAGATTCTGTTTCAGCGGAATGTTGGTACCTCTGTCAGCCGTCTCTAAACGAAAATAAGTTATTTTCCGCTTTGCTCTCTCTTACTTAGATCTCGGGTTAAAGTGACACTGTTTGGAGTTACAAATTTCTACTAGCCGATTCTTGTTCATATTTTCTTTCTGAAAACTTTGTCAAATCTAAAAAATTTCCATCTGTATAATGACAGTCAAAACTGCCGTTAATATGGATTATTTCTCAAAGAGAATGGCCGAATATGCCTTTCTTAATGGTTTTGAAATAAGGGCGGACAAATTGCTATCTTTTATTTTTTACTTGTTTCAGTCATTGGACTGCGGCCATGCTGGGGCACCACATTAAAGGGTTTGGTCGAACAAATCGACTCCAGTACTTATTCATTTTAAAGCCTGGTATTTATTTTCTCGGTCTCTTTTTTTTTTTTTTGCTGAACTGCCAAGTTACAAGGACATAAACAAACCAACACAAATTGTCAAGCGGTGATGAGGTTAGAAACATACTACAAGAACACGCACACATGCATATATA
>NC_068981.1:77932593-77934719 GCF_001194135.2 Octopus bimaculoides | reverse complement strand
AAATCCACTCACGAGGCTTTGGTTGGCCTTGTAGTAGAAGACATTTGCTATCATAGAAGAGAGACACTTGGCCAAGGTGTTACGCAGTGGCACTGAACACGGAACCAATTGGTTAGAAAACAAGCTTCTTACCACACAGCCACACCTGCGTCATGTTCAATAAAAATTAAAATGATTTAAAAATTGTAGGTTTGCCAATCATCATGGCGAAGAAAGAATAATCATATAGATGTAAACTCTAAAGTGTCTCTTCATTTATAAGCAGGTGGTGGGGGTAAGTAATTTTCACTAGAATTGGTTTCCGTGAACGGGGCTAGACATTAGTCAGTTTGACAACACTGCATTGTCTAACATTCTCTTACATTTGTCTGCGAGCGAATATTGTTGTTATTACTGCTCACGTTTAAAATATTTGCTTAACTGTTTGTAAAAAATTCTTTTTCTTTTAAATGTTCATTTAAAAGTTCATTATTTTTTTTTTTTGTTGTAAGAGATTAGTTGCTAACATTATTTGTTTATTTTGTGGGATTTTCTACATTTTTTTTTCTTTTTGAGTAGAGTAATGTGGTTGTCTATCAGACATTTTGATACGAAAATGTCATCAAAATGAGAA
The DNA here is from genome assembly GCF_001194135.2 of Octopus bimaculoides. Lineage (NCBI taxonomy): Eukaryota > Metazoa > Mollusca > Cephalopoda > Octopoda > Octopodidae > Octopus > Octopus bimaculoides. The sequence continues at coordinate 77,934,106 of NC_068981.1, read as the reverse complement.
AGCAAATAAAATATAAAGCCTGTACAGACATATCTTTCTTTATATATCTCCGGTTATCGGAGGAAGACCTTCACAGGTAATTAAAATCATTATTGGCAAGAAGCCCAAAGAAAGAATTTTCATTTGACGATACTTGAAATAATGTTGAGTCTCGGAACGAAGAAAAAAAATCTGCATAAATGCTTAATCAGTCAATAACAATAATAATCTTTTCTACTAAAGGCACAAGGCCTGAAATTTTGGGGATGGGGTAGACGATAACATTGACCCACAGTACTTGACTGATACTTTATTTTATCAACTTCGAAAGGTTGAAAGGCAACGTCAACTTTGGTGGAATTTGAACAAAGAACCTAAAGACGGACAAATTTCCGCTTATGCGAGAATGAATTCATGTTGTGTATACTCAGAAGCCTGTTATCTATCTATCTATCTATCTATCTATCTATCTATCTATCTATCTATCTATCTATCTACTTTTATACATACATACATACATACATACATACATACATACATACGTATATATATATATATATATATATATATGTATATATATTTGTTTCGAATCTGTATGAATAATGTGTATAGAATAATATATTCGATAAAGTTAAAACATAGTCTCGTCTTCACGTTTTTTATTATGGTATTTTAACAAAATTAGCGCTTTCATACGTAGTGTACTTATCAGATTTGAAATGTGTTTCACTGACAGTTGAGTTCTTGACAACTTTAGTATCTCTTAGAACGCTCCAGCCAGCTGAAGTTTTAAAATACCTTATTGATCAATCCACAAGCTCGTAAACATCACAGTTTGCCAGGTGTACCGATATTCTGTAACTTATTTATATTTATTAATCCACATCATTAACTGGTTGTTATATTATTTTAAAATGTTCAGATCTGTTCTGAACGGAAATAACAGCAATAATATAACAACCGGTTATGTGGATTAATAAATATAAACAAGTTACAGAATATCGGTACGCCTGGCAAACTGTGGCGTTTAAGAGTATACGGATTGCTCAACATGGTATTCTAAAAATTCAGCTTGTTGCAGCGTTCTAAGAGATACTAAAGTTGCTAAGAACTGAACTGTCAGTAAAACATTTGAAATCTGATGAGTACTCTATATATGAAAGCGCTAATTTTGTTAAAATACCATAATAAACAATGCGAAAAACCACACTATGTTTTATATTTATTCAACCTATATATATATATATATATATATATAAATTATTTTTATATATATATGCGTATATGTATATGTGTGTTGCTCGAAATATGGAGTAGAAGGACAGCCGACAACTGTTGAAGGGTCGTTTTTAATGTTACTTGTTTTGTTTTCCATTCTTTCTCTCGTTCTTTGCGTATTCGACGTTATTTTCGTATTTCATCTTGTTTACGTTTTGTGATCTCCTGCACCCATATATGCATACCTATATACATACATATGTATGTATGTACATATGTGTGTGTATATATATATGCATATATATATATATATATA
>NC_068981.1:77928095-77929881 GCF_001194135.2 Octopus bimaculoides | reverse complement strand
GAGAGAGAGAGTGAGCAAGGGAGAGGCGTTGTAAAGGAATTTGAATTCGGAGAGCGAGTGAGCCAAGGCGAAAAGGAAAGAGTCGAAGTTCCTTCCAAATTTGAATTTTTTTTAGTAAAATAGCATTCTCAAAATAGGCGTTTCTGCTGAATATGATGCAAGTGTAAACGTCTACGATATTATAGTGAAATATTGTTGGAGATCTCACGCCGCCATAATACTAGGCCACTACATCTATGCATCAATCTTCCTCTTTTTTTTTTTTTTTAATCTCCTGAAACTCGTCGATTTAAGTGAATATTTGTAATATAAAATGTTTTCTGTAGAAGTACTGTCAAATGCACAGGAAAAAAAACTTTTTATAATACATAATATACAATTTATCTCACTATCTCACGATAGGTAAGTATATGTATGTTTGATTTCAGAGCGAAAGTGCCATCAATTCACTTCTGTACGAGTTGTGTAAACGGAAAGAAACGGAGACAGATACTAAACAATTTCGGCACAAAAGATATAAAGCCAGCGAATTAGCAGAATCATTAGACTTTTCGATATATTATATTGACATATATATCATAATTGTCTTGCCTCTTAACACTCTGACTTTAAATCCTGGAAAGGATAAACCTTGCCTTTTATTTTTACAGTCAAGTACTGAAGTCAATTCTTCTCTTGCTATTCATCTCTTAGAATCGGTTACGTAACGGTGTGAGAAGGATGATTTGCGCGATGTTTGGTAGCTGGATATCTGTGCGGAACACTGGTATATTGTTTGCTGGAACATTATTGATACACCTCTTCAGAATTCATATCTACCTATATTATAGTAATTATATATATATAAGCAATGTTAAATCTCTGAATGAGGTATAAACAGTAACTGCACGGCAACGTGAAGTATATTTACCAGTTAAATGCGGCTAAACCCTAAGGGTGAATCTTACTGTTGCTTTTAGCCCCAGGAGAACATCTCCTCCAGCTTTCTGTGCTCTGTCGGTATTTGCAAAGGGAAGTCATCCTTCCCATTGTCGATCTGATGTGATACGCACGGACTCGAGTTTCTGGGTATTTACCTTTCGTCAGCGTAGGACAATCACCGATCTTCGATGCGATCTTCGATGCGATCTTCGATGCGATCTTCGATGCGATCTTCGATGCGATCTTCGATGCGATCTTCGATGCGATCTTCGATATATATATATATATATACACATACACATACACGCACACACACACACACACACGATTATATATATACTTCCCACACACACAACACACACAACACACACACACACACATGCACACATACACAAGAACGTACATGCACTTTCACACACACTCACATGCACATAAATTGACACACATACCCACACGCACACACGTACACACACAGAGAACCACACCCGCCCATTCATATATATATATTTAAAATTATAATACAGGGTATCTAAGAGATACCGCCACGCTGAAAAATAGCAGTCAAATCCTGACTCTAAAAACCACAATAAATGTCCACATGGCATAAGGAGCGAAGACGAAGACAAAATAAACCAGAAAAAATAACAAGATAATTCCAGATCCTGGATTTCTGGCTTTGCATAAATAATGCTTTGCCTTCATCGGTGGAATATACTCCAGTACATAAATACAAATATATGTATATAAACAGTATACTTACATATACGGACGTATACACACATATATATGCACGTATGTACACAACTAGCTTAAATAGCCCGCCTAAAAACTCCCTGTGCGATACGGACAGAATATCAGCGCAGTA
>NC_068981.1:77919839-77927339 GCF_001194135.2 Octopus bimaculoides | reverse complement strand
ATATATATATATATACACACTCATATACACATGTATAGCTGAATAGATGTTACTGAACGTATGTACATACATATACGTACAAGCACGCGTACGCATATGTATGTACATACGTTCAATAATATCTATTTAGCTAGGCAATTCACTCTCTTTGTAATATTTCCTGTCTCATTCACTTCTTCCCAACGCTGACACTGCTTTTTCTTTCATCATTACTTATTAAATCACGTTACTTTTCTAACACTCTCTTTATATTGCAGAGTGCGCTATATTTCTTTTCTTCGTTCTTTACTAATGCTTATCTACCTCGTTCATTCTTTCTTGTACTTCTCTCTTACACTGTCTTTTTCGATCTTTTCTAACTATCTAATTCACCTCACCCTGGCGCCAAATTTTTTTTAACGTAGTCTCAGAGGCTATAAACGTTTCCTGTATTCAGCTATTTGTACGATGCAGTAGTTATGCAAGATTTGAAGTCCTGGAATATTCTATAGATGTGAAGCTTCTTGTTAATTGCTGTACGCTCATTGACCAGGCCAAAGGAAACAACACTCCAATCAATAGGTATTGCATGAAGTCCGGTTCTTTTATTAGGTATATGCACACATGCCCAAGTAACTACACAGCGGGGTGGATCGAATTTTGTACCTATGTCCATCTCTAAACTTATAGGCGCAGGATCCGAATCTCGTAATTTGGCAGCATTCGTATCTGAGATACTACTCACTGCACCTGAATACGTGGGAGTGCAAGATTGTTTCCACAGAGACAGTTAAGACAGCTCAGACCTGCAGTGAAAACATTGCTTTATTTAAGAAGTAATACGACTGCGTTGTTTTGAAAGATGGCAGACAGTGATAGTAAAAATAAACATACAGGAACTAGATAAAAGAATTGTTCGCAGGTACAATGGCTGTCATAGTTGTTGAGGGGAAAACTTTTCTTCCTCTCTCTGTCTCTTTCTTTCTACACACACACACACACACACACACATACACTCACACATTTATGCATGTATGTATTATTTGTATGTATGTATGTATGTATAAGATAGATAGATAGATAGATAGATAGACAGACAGACAGACAGACAGACAGATAGATAGATAGATAGATAGATAGATAGATAGATAGATAGATAGATAGATAGATAGATAGATAGATGAAGCGCATTCACTCGTGAAAACAGGACTACTATTGGCATTAAGCATGCATGCAACGGTGACCGAATTGTCATATTCGATTTAACACGTTCCCAACATGAATACATTACTTCCGAAATTATTGAATCTATAAAGAATGTGACAATGTTCTCGTTCAAATATTAAAGTATAACGAAATACTTTCCTCCATTGCATGTCACGGTATTAGCAAATTGGGCGCCAGATACAAGAAACTTGCCATTCGACAGATGGAATGTTGGTGATTTGAAGAAAAAAAAAAAAAATAAATAAACGATGCAATGCTAAGACGAGCTACATGACATGACAGGATCTTGTTACGAAAGATAATCGACATTTCCTGATATAAAATACTTTGTATTTCATTCGCTGAGAAGTCAAGAAAACTTTGGTAATGGCAATGACGACTGACTTCATTTAATAAACAGTGTGTAACCATCAGGGCATTAATCAGTTTTATATTCAACACTACTCGTATTTACATGTTTTCTCAATCTGACTGCGTGTTATCATTGTCTTGAATCTAACTCCTTTATCAGTGTATAATGCAAACGGAATTCCTCCCCTCGATTCAAGCTGGTTCTTATCAATGATATAACCAGATAGTATACCATTGGTTTGCCTACATTGGAGGGATGTCACTTCTCGCTTGATATGAGGTTTTCGTTTGCAATGAATAAACGAGGATATAAACAAACCTGATATTTCTTACGACTTTTCAGTGATGTTTCGCTTTGTTTATTCTTTGGATGTAATATTTATCCATAACACGACCTGCACGGGATTTTAGGTGTAGATTAGTAGACGCACTGCAGCATAAAGCATATTATTACAACGAAACTGGTAGGTAAGACCCTCCTTTTTATATTCTTGATGATTATACTAGCCAACAAATTCTAACTTTTTTCTTTTGACCTAAGTCTGAGATCTGTTTTGGCGTAATTTGGGATCACTGAGTTTAAAAAGGGTAATAGTTCTTTACTGTCACGTCGAACTTTTTTTCTGTGGGTTGGCTCATATTGGTCCTACCTGTAGCTCCATGTTTCAGAAATTTCTCGGTATGATTTTCGTAGCAATAAGAGTCTCAGTGTCAGCTGAGTGTTCAGTGAGTGAGGTTGTGACGTTCTGTAGGCCTAGTATATGTACCTGTGTAGAAGTGTGTTTCCTAACAACTGTGTGCTCGAATGCTCGGTCTTCTTAATCTGCATTGTTAATCTCTTCTTACTATCAACAAATGTACAAAAGATATCATAGTCAAGCATTTCTGCTGAATATTTATTTTATCAATGCGTTTAGACATCTACTGAGACAAATCTAGATATATAAATATGCTTTACAATACCAAGTCAAAGAAGAATGAACATTTGTGACTTTGTGAAAAGATTCTACTTGACTTACTTTATGATTAAAGTTGGTGATCAGGATAAATCATGAGCCTCGCACAATGTATGTAAACCCTGTGTCGGAAATCTACGCCAATGGACAAAGAGCACAAGGAAACAACTAACATTTGACATTCCTATCATATGGTGGGAGCCAAAGAACCATGTAAATGATTGTTACTTTTGTCTCACAAAGACTTGTGTCTATAGTAACAGAACGTGACAGAAAATAAGTTACGCAAATCTGAATTCAGCAATTCATTCAGTGTTTCACTCAGATGAAATACCAGTACCCGTTTTCAAGGATCAACCTTCACTGTAAGGTGAAAGTGATATATGTGAAGTAGATATAAATCACGAACATGACAATGATATAGACGTTGTAGAAACATCAACCAAAGAACGTGAAAATTTCAACCTGGCAGAACTTAATGATTTTGTTAGAGACCTAGAACCGTCACAAGACTGATTAAATCTGTTAGCATCTAGGCTTATAGTGAAGACTTTGTTGCAGAAAGAAACAAACGTAACTTTTTATCGGAATAGGATAAAAAAGATCTCTTGACGTTATTTACAACTAGAAAATATTTTGTTTACTTTTGTGACGTGGCAGAACGTTAAACGTGATGGTATTGAACAGCATTATCCTTGTGAATGGAAAGTCTTTATAGATAGTTCAAAGAAGAGTCTAAAATGTGTATTACTCCATAATCGAAACTTGTTTGGTGCACTTCCTATTGGTCACTCTGTCCACTTAAAAGAGAATTATGACCACATAAAAGTTGTATTAGATTTACTCAAGTATGATGAACAAATGGGTCATATGTGTGATTCCAAAAATGGTTGACTTTTTACTTGGCCAACAAGGCGGGTATACAAAATATCCGTGTTTCCCGTGTTTATGGGATAGCTGAGCAAGAAACAAACATTGGGAACAGAAACTCTGTCCAGTTAGGGAAATTTCGACTTTTGGAGAAAAGAATATCATACACTAACCACTTGTTGAGCGAGAGAAAATCATCTCCCCACCAATCTCTCCAATTTATCCAATGTAACATTTCATCCTATCACGTCGAATTTAAAGCTTCACTGGAGTTTTTTCTATCAACCCATCTCGTATATGCATGTTTATGTTTGTCTGAATGCGTGTGTGTTTATATGGCATACAAGTATATAATGTTTCAGAGCGTTAAAGGTCAATGCCTTTTACAATGAAACATGCTGTTACAGACTTCATAAGAGCTAAGAATACAAGTGAAAACCTTTAAAATTATCATTCGACAGGACAACACTTAAGAGTAACGGTTGTCGACTCGTACGGCCAGCCACTGCAGGATAAACAGCTCACTTCCATCTTGACTTGTTCTTATCGGTGTGAAACGGCTGGAGCTCCCCGAAAACTTGTCGCTAGAAAGAAACTTGCTACAGCAATCAGGGCTTAAAGAAAAGAGAAAGAAAAAAACAAAAAACAAAGACAAAAAGGTCTTGCGAGTCCATCCACACCTTTAGACGGCGTACATGGAGAATTGTGGCGGCTTAATAACTATTAAAGCTGTAATGATCACAATCGGGATATACAATCTCTCTCTCTTTCTCTTTGTCTCTCTTACCACCCCCTCTCTCTCTCTCTCTCTATATATATATATATATATATATATATATATATATGTACATACACATATGTAAGCATATTTTATATACACATATATATATATTGTATATATGTATGTATGTATGTATGCATGTATGTATATATATTATATGTATGCATATATATATATATATGTATGTATTTATGTATATATATATTCAAAATTCAGATAAGTTATCATTATCTTTGGTCGGTCCGAGGCTATAGTAGAAGGACGCTTGCCTATGGGGTATCACGCAGTGGAACTGAACTCGAAACCATATGATTTAGAAGCAAACTCCTTACCACATAGCTATGCCTGCTTTTGTTACCTTTTGACTTTTAAAACCGATTTGAAAGAAAAATTAAGTTAAGCCAAGGTATAAAGAAAAAAAAATCTTTTTGGAGAATGGACTTAATTTAAGGAAACAAACTATCACTTAATGTTTCACGACAAAGGATTTGATCAATAATAGTGTTGCTAGTCAATGGCATCTTATCCCAAATCTGAACGTAGAGTGCTTGACTGCCGAAGTATATGTAAAAGTTAAACATGTTAATTATTCTCACTGTTTGTCATCTAATTCCTGAATAGGTTTAATATAATTCACCAACCAGCACCCAGCTTGCTTGCTGTCTATATTTCTACTTCCATTGCTATACTATTTTGTTAGTATTTTACTGGTCGTAAGAACTAAAGGTGTTATAGAGTGGTGTGGATTTGTGCCGTTGATGATGTCGAAGACGACCATGGCAATGGGTAATAGATCTGTTCTTGGTGGCAACCCAAAAGTGGTGGTAATAAGAATTATGAAATACATGATTTTGAAGACATATTATGGCGGTGATGACGACGACGATATTGATAATGATGAGCATGATGATGGTGATAAAGTTGATTTGTGATTGATGATTGTGTTAAAGGGAATAGCAATGATGCAATGGTGATATTGTTGTTGTTGTTGTTGATGATGATGCTGATGAAGTACATGATAAGTTGTGTTTGTGCTAGAGGAGATGGCAGTGAATTTAGGCGAGATGGTGTAGTGGTGTTGCATGTAGTGTAAAATGTAGGTGATGGCGGTGATGCATGTGACGATGCAGGCCGAAATTAATGGAGATGGTGGTGGTGGTGGTGGTCCTGGTTGTGATGGTGGAGGGGTGGTGCGGGTGGTTGTGGTAGTTGTGGTGTTGTTGAAGATGAATGTTGATTTTAGTGACGATGGCGGTGGTAAACGGGTAGTGGTCGAACACAATGGTACAAGTGGTACACAGCTTCATACGAAGTGGTAATGATTATAACAGTGGAAGTGGTAGAGGCGATGGAGGTGATGGTGATGATAGAAGATTGTGTTATAAGAAGATAATGATGGCGGTGGCGGCGGCAGCGGTGATGGTGGCGGCAGTGGTGGCGGTGGTTATATTAATGATGGGCAAACAGATGATGTGGGTGGTTGGACTAATGGGGGGGAAAATGGTGGAGTCTGTTGAGAAGGCATTGATGGTGATAACCATCCGGTTGTCTAACCACCGTTTTGCATCTACCAATAGAGTTATCCTTCAGCCTTTCATGTGTCTGGCCTTCTAGCTTGATTTTGTATATAAACATCTTTTATGAGCCTGATAAACTTGTCCCTCCGGGCGAACCAAAATGTATTTTATATCGCGTCGTTTGTTTTTTGATAAAGCACACACACACACACACACACACACACACACACACACACACACACACACACACACACACACACACACACACACACACACATACATAATACATACACATATATGAATATACTGCACACACACACAAATGTGCGAGTAGACATCCTACTTACATATAATTATATATGTTTATATGCATGTACATTTTAAATTGCAAAATTCAGATATTAATAAACTTACAAATTTCGCCTTGAAGCGGCTTCTTTAAACTGCTTGAATAAAGCCGCTTCAAGCTGGAACTTATAAGTCATTGTTAAGTTTATGATATAAGAAATAATATAAAATATATAATTTAACTCTACGATTCGTATAGAGTTTTCTATCTGATAATCTATGATTGGCGTTAGCATATCCCTACGTAAGTTAAAAACTTACATGTTATGGTCTCGTAAGTCTACCTCTCATCACCCTCACCCGCTCGCCTCTTCACTACTCGTCACCCTTGTTGCGTCCAACATTCCCGAACCTGCACTAACCGATATCCCCAGTCCCTTCTGCTCAGAACAACAGCCCTCTGGAACTTTATCTCAGCTCATAACTTTGCTACAGGGGCTCACAAGTTGAACGAAAAATTAACAGCATCAAGTTCACGGATCTGGGGAGGCTTGTAGTGTTTATGGGTACTGACCAGCGCTAGATTAACCATCAAACAAAATAAGCATCTGTTTATGGAATCAAGGGAAGTGGGGCGATCCATAGAAATGGTAAATGGTTTGCGGCATAAAAGAGATAATTTTAAACTTACTAAAATAATATTCGAAATGGTTTATATGACTGGAAATATAATTTTGAAGTATTCATGGTGTCATAGTAAGGATCTGATCAAAGACTTTGCAGTTAAGAATAGTTGGAGAAGATTTTAAAAATTTAAATAAAGTGGAAGTATACAAAAATAAATATTATTTTTTATCTTACTGTTGGTTCTGTTTCATTTTTAATAATAAAAATTTATTCTATGGTTTATTATGTTTTTATATTTTAAATTACATATATATAGGGGCACCAAAATCTTTGAAGTGTTTAGTGCCTCTATGGGCCTTAATCCGGTCCTGGTACTGACTCGTCTTCCTGACTCAGCATACATACATACATACATACATACATACATACATACATACATACATACATACATACAAACATACATACATACATATGGGACAGAAAAGAAGACGTATGTACTATCATAGAGGTCGGCTGTGCTGCTGATGTGAATATCTCTTTGAAAATCAAAGAGAAAGAAGATAACTATGGACAACTGCCTTGAAACCTCCAGCTTCTATATCCGGATATAAATTTACATTTATATCAATAGTAATTGGAGCACTTGGTTTTGTAAGAAAATGCCTAACTGTCAATCTGGATAAGCTTGGATTTTCAGAAAAAGAAATCAACCGATTCGCACATTACAAATTCAATCTGTCTTCGTTATCTACATTCCAAAGATGGAGCTTTGTATCTTTGTTAGAAACCAGTTCCCCTCTTCAGAGGAAGAATTTACATGATTAAATACAGAAGAGACATACATACATACATACATACATACATACATACATACATACGTACGTACATACATGCATACATGCAT
>NC_068981.1:77913411-77919829 GCF_001194135.2 Octopus bimaculoides | reverse complement strand
CATACATACGTACGTACATACATGCATACATGCATGCATACATACATACATACATACATACATACATACATACATACGTACGTACATACATGCATACATGCATGCATACATACATACATACATACATACATACATACATACATACATACATACATACGTATAGAATTGCCCGACTGATCTATATATCTCCTCGAAAACCAAAAAGAAAGAGGATAACTATGAACTGCTGCGTCGAAACCTTCAGGTTTATACACAAATTATAGGTTCACATTTATACCAGTAATAATTGGTGCACTTGGTTTTGTTAGTAATGACCATTGTGACAATCTGGAAAAACCAAGGTTTTCAGAAAGTGACCGAAACAAATTGTGCGTGTGCGCATTACGTTTTTTATTAAGAAATGTACATCGCCGGACAAAATTCTTAGCAGCATTTCTTCCGTCTTCTCGATCTGATCTCAAATTCCACCGAGGTCGACTTTGCCTTTCATCCTTTCCAGATCGATAAAATACTTACCAGTTGATTACTGGGGTCAATGTAATCGACTAGTCCCCTCCCGCAAAATTTCAGTCTTGTGCCTACAACAAAAAAGATTAATAAATGTATATATACACATGTTTTGAATTTCATTATACTGTTTGCATTGCAAAAACTAATATGCACACTATAAATACGATCTGTAAACGGAAGAGTAAAAATATGCAAGACTTTTCCAAATTCAAAATGTGACAACGTTTTTGATATCCATATTGAAACGACGGACCTTTGTATCTTTGTTAGAAACCAACACCTTGCTTACAGGAAGACTTCAAATTATTAAAACCGGAAGAGAAAGTGCAAACATACATAGATCAGATTACAAGTTCAGTTTTATACCTGTAATTATTGAGGCAATGGGATATGTAACACACTACCTAAATACCCATTTTGACTCTCAAAACCAGAAAGGAGAAAGCTGATTCGAAGACTACAGATTCAATCCTTTGGATCTGTAAAATAAGTATTTGAGCATGTCTAGATATGTAACTATACCGGTTGACTGAACAAGTTCAAAAAATCAATGCTCTGAATGTTTTCTGTCAAGTATTTTAATTGTTTGGGCTTCTTCAGTCAACCGTGTTAGCCTTAACTTACGATGCCAAGCATTATCACTTGATACTAACACACGGACGTAGCGGGGAACCTACAAAAATTTCTGCGACCAGTCATGTGACTATCCTCTACCAATCAAATGCTATTCAAAGCATATATTAATTTGAGCCATGAACTCCCTAAAAAAACAGGGCAAACTTCAAACACTAGTCAGAAGCAAGACAACTGCGACATAAGCTACGTCTTTCTATTTGAACTTTTTGAATATCAGTGTAAACTGTGAAGCCAGTTAAAGCTTCAAATATTTTAGTAAAAAATATTTTAACTATTCTCAGTTCATTTTCAACTTCTATTTTTCCTATATATATATATACCAAATCTACTCACAAGGCTTTGGTCGGTCCGAGAATCATGTGGCTGGGAAGCAAGCTTGTTACCACACAGCTACGCCTGCGCCTATATGCTAACAAATTCAAAGAACCACGTAGTGTGCCCACGGAAAACACGGTATTATGAGTGGTGTTAATGTACTTTCAAGATATCTGTGTATATGTATTTATATGCATGTATGTGTGTGTGTGTGTGTGTGTATGTGTTTGTGTATGTGTATGTATGTTTGAGTTATTCGGGCTTTTTCACAAATAGCTCGCTATGCCTGTTTGGGGAGTATATGTTAAAATGTTACATCTTCTTACATGTAACTTTCTGTTAAATATGCGAGGTGAATATTTAATTGGAATTATATCCATAGTCAGATATATCAACCGTTAGCCTACATTAGCTCAAAATAAGTATGACTAAAAGTGGATCCTACTCTAAAACATTAATATTGAAAAATGTCAAAAGCTTAACAACTACAACGACTAATTAATTAACTTTGCAGAAGGGCAGAAAAATTGTTCAATAACCTTGCTTTTGCACATTCTAGTTATAAAGGGAAAAATTAACCAGAAACTAAATATCCTTATCTTTAACTAACATTGATATTTTCCCCATACATATATGACATTGTTTCGACAACCAGCTTCACTAAACATCAGTCCCAGCCATAACAACAAACTGGTAAACCATTCAAAGCTCATGGACCTTGCACTGCCGTTTTGGAATGTCTTACGAAAACAATAATTTAAAAAACGACAAGGGGAAGGAATGCAGTGTCCATAACTATTACCAGGTCTCCGAGACTGTTGAAAAAACAGGAAGGAAAGAATACTTAAACCAGAGTCCTGGCCCGAATGCTTATAACGGACGGGACACTGAAAAAGGCACTTAGCGTACCAAGTGGTGGTATTAAAACGATCGAATGGTTAACGCCATCGCCGTTAAGCGCGTACACATTACGTAGATACAAATACTGAGTATTGCAGTTTGCTTGAAGCATTGCAATGCGTAAAAAAAAACTTTCAGTAATGAGATGTCGAGCTGGGCAAAGGATGTTAGGTATTACCAATAAATAAAAACAAACAAAAATATATTGTATCAATTTACATAGGCTGTTTAATGCCTCCATAACAGTTCGGGAAAGATTCCCCTTCACAATTAAAAGAAAGAAAATTATTCAAGAGTTCGAAGTTTTTCAGGAAGTTGGCTGTGATGAATCAATCTAAATAATTTACCTATTATGTTGTCAGCTCCAACTTTGCTTTTCCCGCTTCGCAGTTTCTGTAAAGTGTTTTGTGTAATATAATATTAACAACATTCAGAATACAAATCTACTGTGAACATATACCACTAGTTCATGACTGTAAGCATTGGAATCATAAAGTAACAAATGAGTACTGTTGAACTCAGTCGCACCAATATGTTTGGTGTAAGGATTGAAAAGCCAGTCCTTATTTTTCCTAGAAGACAGATAACCATGTTCCTGAAGCCAATACCGCAGTATCATGATCACCCATTGGCGGATATCTCTGAATGAATCATTGATTTGGAAATATTAAGCAATTGATTCAGTTTGTCACACTTGCATGTTATGAAAACATTTTAGAACAAACACATACATATACACGCTCACAACCACAACCACAACTACGAAACCACCCACCTACATATAGGTATCTGTGTGCATGTATGCATAAATGTATGCATATCTACACACACACACGTGTGTGTATATGTGTGTGTGTGTACATACATATATACATACACACATTTATGTGTGAGTAAGTTTAGACACATACACACGTACATATATGCATATATATGTATACTCATGTTGGAACCGATTCAATCGATTAACTACAAAATTGGCCTTGTGCCTAGTCACAGGAAATTATTATTATTATTATTTTGTTTGATAGTCGGCATTGTAGGGAAAAAAATAATTATAATAGATGATCAATAAACTAGATTCTAAGTATGTCTCACCACACGCATGATTGTGTACATGTATGTTTGTGTTGATTCATCGCAAACTAAGCCAGGAATCATTGGAACACTCAACAAGATAATTTTATTTAAACAAAAAAGTTAAAAAAGACATAAATTTAATAATAATAATAATAATAATAATAATAATAATAATAATAATAATAATAATAATAATAATAATAATGAGAGTAAGAAGAAGAAGAAGAAGAAAAAAAGTAGAACAGAACAAATATTTCAGTAATTTACAAATATTTATTTTAATGAATTCTTTCATGTACATTCATTTGAATATCGAATGATGTTAATTAAAAAAAATCTAGTTATCATTAAACATTATTATCATTAAAATAAATATTTTAATAAAATAAATATTGTTTGTTTTTAAAACAAAAAAATATAATTTTATTAATTTTTTCTTAAAATTACTTCACGTCAGTTCCACCAAACTTCCTTACGCATAAAATACTCACACACCCAAAAAATTACAAGATGTTTATAATGGCATAGTTTGGCATTGAAAGGCTCACAAATATTTAACAGTACGTTATTGAATAATATATTAGCCATTTAAAATACACATATCTTATTTTTATATTCGATTACGTTTCTATAATGTTTTATTCAATATTAAGGGTAGTAGATTAGCTGAATCGGTAAAAGGATGAACAAAACAGTGTTTGTGGCATTTAATCACTTCTCTTTATGTTCTGAGTTCGAATCTCACCGAGGTGCAACTCCGTGTGTGTGCTACACTTTCACATGTATATGCTTTACACTTTTATAGTTTTCTCACAAACTACAGTTTTCTTTAGTAGTTTTGCTATCTTCCTTTTCATCTCATCTCACATTATATTCACACCTATTCACATTCCAACCACCCCCATCCCTAACCACAATTTCCCACATTTGTACACCTCTACAAAGCCCAGAAACCACGCGCACACCACAAACCTACACACACACATCTTCCTCTATATCAATCTCCATTCACGGATAACCTTTTATACGTGCACACATCAACCCGCCTTATCCTCTCTTCCTAACATCTCACCATAGAACCACATTTCTACTTCCTCTGAATCTTTTTTTCTTTTTCTCTACCACACTTTCTCCTTTTATGCCCTTCTTCCCTTTCTTACCTTTTTTGATGAAGGTCTAGCGTCCAAAACATCAACGACTCTTTCCCTTACTCTCAAGTGTTATACCAATAACACCTTTGCTTAAGCTTGTCCTTGTCGTTTTGTATTTAACCTGTTTTTGCCCATTATTTCATCCACCACACATACACAAATACACGTATACACACGGTAGTTTCTGTCTATCTCAACTTCATTTCGTATGCACATCGCATTTGCAGAAGTTTGCTTCCAGCTTGGGACTGAAATCATGTCAAATAATTCTACTAGCTTACATATTTTCAAATGGAAGGTAACGGAAAATATTTTTAAGGGAGAAAATTTCTTCAGGTTGTGTTTTTTATTTTTTTCACATTGCTTACCATACGTGCAACAGATTAAATTTCTGCTAACAAATAAAATTACTTGTTACCATTCACTGCATACATAAAAATAACATTTCAAGGAGTTGCATGTATGCTTGTATTTGCTCACGCGCTTTTTTTTTTCTCCGTATGGCTTCTAGAAACATAACAATGCAGCTTCACGACAAGTTAGATTCCACTGAGGATTTGCAGTCAGGAAAGACAATTTATTTGAAGCTATCACGGAAATAACTAATGAATATTAAGAAAAAAGAATGGTTCTACACTTTACAACCTCACCCAAAAGTCAAAGGGATTCTGTTGTTTCTTCGTTTGTGCAGAAAATATAGAAAAGGTTTGTACACAGACGTATGCATACATACATACATACATACATACATGCATGCATACATATATGTATACATATATACATATATGCATACATGCATGCATACATACATATATACATATGTACATACGTATATACATACAAATACCTACCTACGTACCTACACACACACATACATACATACATACATACATACATACATACATACATACATACATACATACAAATATACATACATACATGATTGTTGCAAACTCGTGTTCGCGTATTGCCATCGCTGGATCGAATGGCCCACACTTGCGAAGGCTACGACCAGCCATTTTTGTAATAGGTCTTACTTTTTTTCTAAAGCGATGCCTGTGCAGGATGATTTTATAGAGGGGGAAAGGATTTGTACAAATCCAATCCGACTCTCTGAACATGGACAACATTAACTAGAAAAGAAGAACTAGTCAACATCATCGAATATTGTCAGTGTCGAGGGCTTTCTCTCGGAGTTTCCCTCTCCTAGAGAGATGTTGTGAGAGCAACAGTGGGGCTTCCCACTCCCATTGGGCCAACCGAACACCTGGACACCAACCAGGTCCCCGTACATACATACATGCATATATACACAAGTACACATATTGTTGGATGGCCGTTGACTGCTCAGGAACTCTTCCGCCGTCTTATGTTTCGTCCTGCAAAATGTCCAACAACCACCCTCCTCACCGAGCAATCTTGATGGGGTTGTCAGTTTGGTCGACGACGACCCGACCATGCAACAGGTTGTACTGCGTTGCATGTTACCAGTAGCGCCCAAGAGCGACCTGACATACGCGCGCGCGCGCAAACACACACACACACACACACACACACACACATACATACATACATACATACATCATACATACATACATAGATACACACATAGATACATACATACATGCATGCATATATACATGGTGGCTATCAAATCGTGGATGAATATGCCCATTGCTGACAAATTGTCTTACCCTACATATTAAAGACAATGACAGTCACTCATGCCCATATAGAAATTTGAAACAATGCAAAATGCATGGTGACAAGCGATATGTAGCACCATCCGATAACCTGGTCGATCACGTGATATATATATATATATA
>NC_068981.1:77910359-77913202 GCF_001194135.2 Octopus bimaculoides | reverse complement strand
TATTAAAGCAAGTAACGAAAGTCTTTGATTTGACATTCTGTTTCTAGTGTAGCTCTTAATTCTTTTCAAAGCAGAAAACGACCACTCCACAGAAACAGTTGTAGCAGGAACTGTCAAGATTAATTGCAGCAACTTTACAGCTTCGGGGAATGCTTGGGCCAGTTTATTTTCAAAAATAAAATCAAAGTTTTAACGGATTTATCTCGAAACACTTGTGCATTGTAAATTCCAGTTAAATCCGCTTTCAGTCTTATGATGTCGAATAAGTTTCCATAGTTCTTTTCTAAACTTTCAAATGCATCCTTATCAACTTGGCAAGCAAGATCTTGAAATTTATTTTCATGAACTAATGAAACGAACTTCAAGTTTTTGAAATCAGCAAATCTTGCTTTCATGTTCTTCAGTATGTCATCCAAAATTACACCATATATTCCATTCTTTCTTCTTTAATTGAACCTTTCGTATGAGATTTTGATTTAGTCATTTTCTCTGCAACATTCTTCAAACTTTACATACGAATCCTCAAAATTTTTGCGTAGATCCTCAAATAAATTTATTGTTCCATTAATCGTCTCAATGCAGTAAGAAATGTCTATCATTTTGGTTTCTAGGACATTAAAAAGAGTGTCAGTTTTAATGAAAATTTAATTCTAAACCATCAGAAAAAAGTATGTTGAGTCTTTTGTTAGCCACTCATAAAACCTATTGCTTCTCACTAAAGTATCTGGATCCCACAACATAGGATTATTGTTCACACTGTTGAAGAATTTGCAAAGGTTACTATAGTATTGTAAAATAGTCTGGATTAGTTTTGAATTCGAACTCTATCTCGTTGGTACTGTCTTTGGAATGCGTTTTCTCGCTAGATCATCAAGAAGTTGTGTTCGTTTTGTAGAGTGATGTAATAATGGGGCAAGTGCCTTACTGGTCTTCAAAAAGCTTGTACATTCAGGTAGGAATTTTTTGACTGAGATATAACAAGATTTAACTTATGAGTGTAGAAGTAAATAAAGCTGAGGGTGTCTTGTCTCTTACTTTAACTAGAACACTATTTAAATTGGATGTCATCACTATTGCCTCATCGTACATCTGTGCTACAAGTTTCTCACGACAGTCGCATTTGTCTAAATTATTAAATACACACTCTGCTACACCCACAACAGTTCTGTCCTTAAGAATGTCAAATCCTATAAAGACTT
Source organism: Octopus bimaculoides (assembly GCF_001194135.2). Taxonomy (NCBI): domain Eukaryota; kingdom Metazoa; phylum Mollusca; class Cephalopoda; order Octopoda; family Octopodidae; genus Octopus; species Octopus bimaculoides. The sequence continues at coordinate 77,912,003 of NC_068981.1, read as the reverse complement.
CTTAGATATCAGAGTCCAACACGTACCTCTGTACTGTAGAACACTGAGCTGTACATGAAATATCTGTCGTTTCATTCAATTCTATCGCAATGAACGAAGCTTGTGTGACTTCTTTAATATTATTTTCTACGATCGTGCCTACTGCTTCTACCAAGTCATTTTGTATCTTATTAGAAAGGCCAGGAAAAACTGATGAATCCTGTAAATGTTGTGCCAATTTGTCATCAAATTTTGCAGTATAGTTCAGTAACTCAACATAGTTTCCGCGATTTAACGATGATTTGTGTTTAATCAAGGAACAAGTAGCACAAATCAATTTTTTAAATATATCTCTGTTCTCTTTAACCTTTTTATAGTTAAATTCAACGCTGACAGACTCCTGTTTAAGAGCAAGTCGATTCGCGTAGATCTAAATATTTTCAATGATATTTGGCTTTCATAATGTGCTGCTGATCGTTCATGTTTATTTAAAGCATTGGGCAAATTATCTAAATCACAATATCCTTCTTTTACCCACACACTTTCACTAGAAACAGACAATAGCAAACATGGAAAACGAAAGAGCTTTTTTGTTGTAGTACAGCCGTACAACCACTCTTTCTTGCTGTACGAAGCAGTTTGAAATGTTCTAATAATTGTTGTCCCTTTCTGTTGTTTTAGGTCCTTAAATTCTGGTGTTGGTCTACCGCTTGTTTTATAATTTCTCTCTTTTCTTCATGATCTAGTTTTGAAAATGTCTTAAGATAGTCACTATCCATTGCTGGAAAGGAGAAAAAAATGTAAATAAATAGAAATGAGCTAGAACTGAAAGAAAAACAAAAAACAAAAATAAGCGAAACACAGGCGCGCGACTGAGCTGAAGGCAGATATACTTCTGCATTTATAGCACGTTAAGAAATCGGCGCTGTAGGAGTGTATGCAGCACGTATACTACAGCAGTATTATGCCTGTCTAAACTACGAAAGAAAAGAAAAAAAATCTTGCTTTTTATGTATCGTAATCACAGTAATTTTCATAATTTTTTTGAATTAGGTGCATATTTTGCCATAAAAGGAAAATGTTGCTATCGATCTATTTCATTCAAGGTAGGCACTTCCTACTATGCCTACCTAGATGGCCGATATATATATATATATAAAGAATGGAAAGTTCTGTATACACGTGGGATAGGTATATAAGAAAGAAAAGAAATGTAAAAGTCACCGAAAGTTTGTATAATGAAATTTATGGTGATATTAGGAACATATTACATCATTGCATCATTACAAATTAATTTAGTACCGGTTTCACGATCAACGATTGTCAACATATATAGAGAAAACTTTTTTGTTGTCAATAGGACGCCATCTTTGAAAAAAAAGGTAAACAGAGATGAAGCAATATGTCAAGGGGAGCAGCTCTTATTTTTACATGAAGCGCTTCAGCGTTTTTGGCAAGCATGCAGTTACAGGAGTTATTTCATTTTATACACAGCTAATTATATTACCGTACTAGGTTTTAAAGATTAAGCAGTAATGTGTGAATGAGTGTATATGCATATATTTTATGCTCTAACATCTCATTTTCTCTCTGGCACAATACATATGTACACACACACACACACACACACACACACACACACACACACACACACACACACACACA
>NC_068981.1:77907376-77910306 GCF_001194135.2 Octopus bimaculoides | reverse complement strand
ATATATATATATATATATATATATATATTTATACATATCTTTATACATATTTATTTATTATTTAGGGAAAAAACGATAGATTCTTCCCTATGAATTTCTTTCACGTTAGCTACTTGATAAATTCTTATATAAGAGTTTATCCTATTATTGTATTAATTATATATATACATATATACACATATACATACACATTCACACATAAGTATGAACAGTAATTTATACCTAAAAATTGTGGTTGGCATACATATATAACTTTTTTGCATATGTTGAAATTCCATAATTGAATAAAATAAATTAGTGCAATAGAAAATGAAAATGAACGATAAGACAATTGCCAAGGTATGAATACTTTTTCCATAAGAGTCATGTCGGACCTCTCATGACTCAGGTTTGAATATGAATGGTTGTCCTGGAGTCAAGTAATTAAGTGACAATTAGTAATACAATTAAAATGAATTGGTGCTTAGTTCAGGTTTGTATTTTGGGATGAAATATGTCTCTTTATTGAGTCGGGTTTGTGTAGAAGTCCAGTCAGCAAATTCATATAGAGGGAAAATAATGAATTTAGGTTGTACTTGTTTCGTACATACGTCGATAAGTACGAAATAAATTTGAGATAAATTTGGCGGTATTGTGGTGAGGCTATCTGTTGACGATGCACCGTACAACGTTGACGGATAAAATTCCCCGTGCTACCGATATAGTCTTTCTGGCAACCCGAGCATCTGATTACGTAGATCAGGTTTTCAGATGCACAAGTGAAATTTGATTTAATTGTAACGTGTTACCCTTGTTTGAAATAGTATTCTGACCCTTCCAAAAGGTTGGGGCATGTGCCACAGTTGGGGCGATTACATTTTTTTTTTTACTTTGGGACTGGTTGTGGAGGGGAATAATTTTACATTAGTTAGCAGTTTCTTTAATGACTTAGGTTGTTTGTTGTTTTGAAAATTTTAATGTCACGTAAAATTCTTTTTAGTTTTGGGTCCTTGTGTAGTATTGGTAGGTTTTGTATAATTGTGCTGAATGCTTCTTTGTTTCTGGGGCTTTATGTGGAAATGTAGGGTAGTGTTTTAAGGAGAGATTTGTGAATGTCTTTGGTTTTTCTTAATGTCTCAGTGTTGATAGATTTAGCACGTTTTATTCCTTCATTAATTAGTTGGATTGGGTAGTGTCTATCCAGGAGGAGGTTTTTGAGTTCTTGTAGTCTTAAATCTCTAGTTTTTTTCTCTCTGAGACAATAGTGCAGATTCTTCTTGCAAGGTTGAAGGGGAGGTTTGTTTTTGTGTGTCTAGGATGGCAAAAGCTAAAGAGACGGTATTGTTTTGCATCTGTTGTTTTATAAAATATGTCTGTTTCGATTTTATTGTTGTTTGTTTTTTTTTAATTAGAATGTCTAGGAATGGAAGTGCCTCCTGGTTGTATTCCATTGTGAATTGAATACTTGTGTAGATGCTGTTCAGAAGTGTTTTAAATTCTATGAGTTTAAGTTGTTATTCCAGAGTATGAAACAGTCATCCATGTATCTCTTCCAATTCTCTTCAATGTATTGGGCGAGAAGCTCTGCAAATTTTCGTAGTGAATTCTGATATACTTTTTTCTCTAAGAATCCCATTATGAGGTTGGCAATGGTAGGTGCTGTTCTCGTGCCCATCACAATTCCCGATATTTGGCGGTAGCAGTTGGTGTCAAAAATGAAATGATTATTCTGGAGAATGAATTTAATCAATTTAATCAATTAAATTCATTCTCCAGAATAATCATTTCACCTGACAGTAAATCAAAACCATTTAATTCCAAGATTTATTTATGTTTAACAATTGAATGGATTTAATAAAGACATCTAAGTATGAAACATCATGAAAATTGTTCAAACTGAAGTCCTTCTTGAGCGACACATTTTTCCATTCGAGTCAGTATAAAATTACAGATAGTATTTATGGAATCTTGATTTACTGTCGGGTGGCTTTTGGGAATCCCTATAAATATATTTATATATATAAATGGCTGTGTAGTTCGGTTGTGGTGCACGTTGGCGTTATCAAGTATAGCAGAGCTACATTGTTCGGCTCAGTCGTGGTCACCAGTTGCAACGGTTAAATGTAACAGTTGGTTTGTCGCGGTGGCCAGTTGTAACGCTTTGGTGTAACTAGTAGATTGTGGCAGATTGAGATGTGGCATAGCAGAGACGTTGCAAATTAGAAAAGAGACTGAGTGTAGCAAATTGAGAAGGGTGCATTTGAAGAAGTACTATGTGTTGCAGAGTCAATTGTTTCTGGATGTTGGAAATATGTTGACGAACGGAATAGTTCATATTTATCCTAGATTTAATTCAACAGTGACAAAGTTTAACCACGGCGAGTTGGAACTCAGCACAAATGTTAGTCAATTTTAATGGAGATTCTCGTGCAGCAGTTGTAGAAACTTGCGACTAAGCTGATGCGAATCTCGTGCGAAGTTGCCAGCCTGTATGCGTGCGCGCGTGCGCGCGTGCGTGTGTGTGTATGAAAGCTAAGTCTTTAATTTTCCTGATGGTAGATATAAACTGTCAGCAAATGGGTGAATAAAAAGAGAGGGAAGGAGAGAGAGAGAGAGAGAGAGAGTGTTCATTCATCATAAATTGCCGAGAAAAGTGGATGATTGTTTTGTTTTTTTTGGTAACTCGAATTTATAGTTGAACTAGGTCATTGACAATAGAATTTGATGAGATATCTAAACTGAATTCTGTATAACCTAAGATAGTGGAGAATTTGAGAGGTTGAACTAATAAATTCTAACTGCAAATTCCAAGAACAATGGAATCTAACATGAAGACCGTAGTTTCGATTCTTGATTATGGATTCAGTGTGTATCTCCAACACACACACACACACACACACACACACACACACACACACACACACACACACACACACACACACACACACACA
>NC_068981.1:77904875-77907365 GCF_001194135.2 Octopus bimaculoides | reverse complement strand
ACGCGTATATACTCGCACATACACATTTACACTCGTGCACACGCGCACACATACGAGTGAGGGAACAGACGAAAGTCGGTTGCACGTTTGATTGGATTTACATGTATTTCATAACAGTTTAATTCAGCAGCACATTACTTAGTTTCGCGGGCTTAGGACACGTCTTCCTTGACAGATGTTCGAAATAATAACAATAACACTAATAATAATAATACTAATAATAATAATAATAATAATAATAATAATAATAATAATAATAATCCTTTCTACTATAGGCACAAGGCCTGAAATTTTGGGGGAGAGGGATAGTCGATTACATCGACCCCAGTGCTCAACTGGTACTTATTTTACCGACCCCGAAAGAATGAAAGGCAAAATCGACCTCGGCGGAATTTGAACTCAGAACGTAGCGGGGGTCGAAATACTGCTAAGCATTTCGTCCAGCGTGCTAACGATTTTGCCAGCTCGCTGCCTTAATAATGATGATGATGATGATGATAATAATAATAATAATAATAATAACAATATTAAGCTCAGAAAATATAAAGATTTGCTGATTGAAATCGAAAAAAATGTGACATCTCAAGACAATTAGAATACCGATGAATGCAGGAGCATTTGGAATGATCTAAAAAAGAATTGAAAATTATTTGAGGATGATTCTTGGTTTACCATCCATGCAGAAAGTGTAAAAGATTGTCTTGACTGGTACGTCAGACGTATTTTTCTTCCCTTTTTACTTCTTATTTTCTTTGTCTTTTTTTCCTTTTTTCTTCTTCTTACCCCTTCTCTCTGCTTTCCTTTAGATGTCTTTGTAAATGGACAATCTGTCGTCTTTATTTTAATGGCCTACCAATATATACAGTGTGTTTCTTTGCCTTAGATGTCGGGAACAGACTCGGCAAGAGATGGAAAAAAAATTGAAAGAAGAGGATAATAATAATAATAATAATAATAATAATAATAATAATAATAATAATAATAATAATAATAATAATAATAATAATAATAATAATAATAATAATTATTATTATTATTATTATACGGTAATTTGCAAAGACTTGGATCTGCCCCATGATAAAAACTGGTGGGAACACAAACCACCGTCAGTGCTTGAAAATGATCACATCTCACTCCTTTGGAACTTCACCGTTCAGACTGGCAGAACTATAGATACAAATAGGCTAGACATTATATTGAAGGATTTCAGACAAAAATCATGCCTCTTCATCGATATGACTGTCCCAATCGACATAAATGTAGCTGTCAAGACCTACCAAAAACTGAGCAAGTATAAAGATCTTGAAAATGAAATTGGCAAAATGTGGAACCTCAAGACTAAAACAATACCTGTTGTCATATATATCCTAGGAATGATAGCAAAAGAAGAAAATTGCTACCTAGCTCAGATAGCAGGAAATCCCAAAATGGAAGAAATAAGGAAAATGGTGCTTATGGAAACTACCCACATCTTACGTAAAATATTGTTGATGTAGTCCCCAAAATATTTCAGTCCGTAAACAGTGTCAAAATACTTTTAAATGTACATAATAGCAAACATATTTTACTGTCATCTTAACATCAGACTATCATCTTATAATCAAATTACTTTTAAAACGAACTTCTAATTTACGTTTTGACATAAATTTTCTAGAACAATAGACATTTTCTAGAACAATACTCTGTGCAAAACCAAATATATGGAACCCTAGTCATAGCATCAAACTGAACTTCTAACTTGTTGCCTCTTGAGGTTTTTGGGTGAGACTTGGAGTCAACTTGTACGAACAGAAAGCAAAAGCCACGCATATGATGATGATGATGATGGTAATAATAACAATAATAATAATAATAATAATAATAATAATAATAATAATGATGATGATAATAATACTAAAATACTGTCTATGTGATCTCAAATTTTAAAACAAACACATAATTTAATTATGGTTTCTTAAACATTCTCTAGAACAACACGATGTACAAATCCAAATATTATGGTACCCTAGGAATAACACCTACATGAACTTCCAACTTGTTGTCTCTTGAGGTCTCTGGGTGAGACTTGGATCCAACTTGTACAAATGCAAAGCAAAAGTCAAACATAAAATAATAATAATAATAATAATAATAATAATAATAATAATAATAATAATAATAATAATAATAATAATAATAAACGAATGAAATAGAGAATAGTTTTCACTAAAATTGTACCTCGTACGCTTCCATAGCATGGTCGATTGTTTGCTTACAATGCGTTAAGTAATATGAGATTAAATAACATGAATTACATTACATGAATCAAACACTAATCCATTTCATAAGGTATTTTGGACATTTCTCAAATTAGATCGGTACCAAGTTAGCGAAAACGTGCGAGTGTGCTACTGAATTAATCTCCACCATTTGATACCCACCATTTGATGTACATGTGTGTGTGTGTGTGTGTGTGTGTGTGTGTGTGTGTGTGTGTGTGTGTGTGTGTGT
>NC_068981.1:77900518-77903796 GCF_001194135.2 Octopus bimaculoides | reverse complement strand
AATGTAAAATAATTTTTTTTCTTAAACACAAGCTATAGTCGTTAAATTTAGGATGTTTTTGAAAGATACTATGTATTATCATTAGAATATATATACTTTCTCACACAACAATTAAGATATAATTACTTTAAATCGCTTATTTATTTTAAATCGCTCATCTTTCTCCCCCACCGCCTCCACACACAAAAATTAGTTTGCGCACAAAAGATTTTTGTTTTTGTTTTTTCCTAAAATGCTTCGTGGAGAAAAAAAGTGTTTTATTGAGAATTAATCCATTTATTTGACAGCAAAGAGGTAAGTAGCACTTTGTCGGTGAATGTTTACCTGTCTACATACATACACATACACACTATCATATATATGTATTTATATATACATCAAATATATGCAATATAACGAACCATATAATTCACACTCTGGAAATTTTATTTCTGTAAAATGTTGGGAGTGGGTAAAATTTCCAAGGTTTCCAGCTCACCCTACCCCGTTTTTCGAACCCTAAGAAGGGGTGTGTAGCATATTATGTCATAGGAAAAAAGAAAAAATTCCTATGATTCCGGGACGGGGTGGGGGTTCCCCCTTGTCCCCTTTTTCAGAACCAAAATAAGGGATTTGCAGCATATTAGAAGGTCAGGGCACTTGATTCCGCGCAAAAAAATACGATTTTTTCCTTAGTGCTGGTGAAAAGATCAATGGGGGTGTGGGTATGTGTGTGTGGGGAAACAGGGGGTGAAATTTCCGAGGCTTCCACCTCACTACACCCCGGTTTTCGGACTCCCAAAAGGGTTTTGCAGCATATTAGGAGGTCATGGGAATTCATTCAACGAAAAAAAAAGAAATTTCAATGATTCTGGGACGGGGTTCCCCCAGTCCCCTCTTTTTCCGAACAAAAATAAGGGATTTGCAACATATTAGGAGGTCAGGGTACTGGATTCAACGCAAAAAATCCAATTTTCTTTTTCTTAGTGAAAATCATGCGGGTGTTACTCGAAAAATTTACCCGAGTTCTTTTACAGGGCTTAGAAAAACTGAAGGACTCTTGCAATAGGTGTGTGAATTTGAGAGGGAAATATATTGAATAAAATCATAATTAACTGATCCTGATGCATCTTCTTTTTGCCATGGTCAGGAACTTTTCAGCCCCACCCATATTTCTTAGAACCATGGTTCACTCAATAGTCAGTGGTTTTAGACTAGCTCCAAAAGGAGTCAAATGATGTTGCCACATATTGCAATTTGCATGGCGAACAGCGAAAATCTAAAGATGAGATACATATTTATTCTTAATAAGTTTCGGCAGATTTGACCGTAAATATTATCAGACAAATTCACATCTGGAACTTGTGAAAAGTCTTGGATATTTTTACTGTTTCACTCACAGACTGGACTTGTAATGTCTCTCTGTCTGTCTGTCTATGTGTATCTCTCTCTCTCTCTCTCCCTTTCTGTCTGTCTGTCTGTCTGTCTGTCTGTCTGTCTGTCTGTCTGTCTGTCTGTCTCTCTCTCTCTCTCTCTCACAGTCTCTCTCTCTCTCTCTCTCTCTATCTATCTATCTATACAAATAGGTAGATAGACTTTGATTGGCAGATAGATATGTATATATTGAAATATATTCAATACAGATATAGTTATATATTAAATAGACACACGCACACACATACACGTATACACACATACACATGCACGCGCGCGCGCACACACACTCTCACACACACACGCGCGCGCGCGCACATGTATGCGGAATTCTAAATAATAATATCCTTCTTTTCACTTTTATTGATATTTCTGTTCATTTCAAAAACAGACTACAATACTTATCTCATATATTTAACAGTTTAAGTAGAGTTTCCGCATCACCGTTGCTTCATGCTACAAGCGACTATGTCGGGGGTTGGGAGTCCTATCTGTATGTGTTTAGAGTCACATAATTCGTTTTTCAGCCTTTTAGAAATAGCAGTAAAATGTTCTGAAACCACACCCTAGCGTCTTACAAAATCTATTTTCGATAATGTAGTCCTGACTTCCATGCACTTATAACTGAAAGTCACAAAAGAAAAAAAAATTGATTTCCTTGAATAACCGTTTTATTATTGCTTCAATTACACATCATTTTAAATAGATGGAGATATAAATATTTCAACCAAAATCGTATAAAGTCATACATTCGAAATTTTGGCAAATATTAATGTCTTTATGTTCCTTCCTCATAATTATTGCTTACTATAATTCTCGTTTATTACCGTGTATGTGTTTGTGCGTGTGTGTGTATTTTATATAGCCCTAGGAGTCATAAGGCTGGTTACCTGGTTTCTATACTGTATACGTGACTGCAATGGCCCAGTGGTTAGGGCAGCGGACATGCGGTCATAGGATCGCGGTTTCGATTCCCAGACTGGGCGTTGTGAGTGTTTATTGAGCGAAGACACCTAAAGCTCCACGAGGCTCCGGCAGGGGATGATGGCGAACCCTGTTGTACTCTTTCACCACAACTTTCTCTAACTCTTACTTCCTGTTTCTGTTGTGCTTGTAACTCAAAGGGTCAGCCCTGTCACTCTGTGTCACGCTGAAAATCCCCGAGAACTACGTTAAGGGTACACGTGTCTGTGGAGTGCTCAGCCACTTGCAAGTTAATTTCACGAGCAGGCTGTTGCGTTGATCGGATCAACTAGAACCCTCAATTGGAACCCCCAACAACGTGACCGAGATTACATTTCCCTGAACGGGACGGCTATCCGTTGTAGGGTTCAAGGCTAGGAATTTTGAGGGTAAGGGGTAAATCTATAACATCAGTGACAGTACTTAACTGATACTTGACTTCAACGACCTCGAAGGGATGAAAGGCAAAGTTGACCGAAACAGGATTTGAACTCAGAATGTAAAGAACTAGCAGTGCCATTTAGCATTTAGTTCGACGTGATAACGATTCTGCCAGCTCACCTTATACGCCCCCCCCCCCCCACGGACGGAACGAACATTAAAAGTCGAACATTAGCAACTAAACATTAAAAATAACATATACAATAAATAAAAAATAATATATAATAAATCACATATAAAAATAACATATATAATAAATTAAAAATAACAAAACAAGCTTGATGCTCAGTAAAGGTGGAAAAAAAGTGTGGGCTTTTAACTTTTCGAGCATAGCGCTTCGTCAGGAAGAGGAGAAAGGAAAAGCCCTGAGAAGGGAAAAGTCCACGAACAGCACGTGTGTAGTTATATGGCTGAAACACATATGTATGTGTGTATATGTATATATATATATATATATATAT
>NC_068981.1:77893374-77900050 GCF_001194135.2 Octopus bimaculoides | reverse complement strand
ATATATATATATATATATATATATATATATATATATATATATATATATATATATACACATATATACAGACATATACATATGTGTATATATATATATATAAACGCATACATACATGTATATATATATACATATATATATACACACAGACATGTATGTATGTATATGTATATACATACACACACAAGTGGTTGACCGTGGCTCTAAGTGTATGTGTGTGCATGCATAGTAACTGGTGTGACATTGAAAGAACAAAATATAACTATTCTACCAATATCGATCGATAAAATGATTTCCAAACTAAATATAATTACATCACCGATATGATCGATTAAGCCCTCTAACTTGGTGTTTAGCATGGCCAAAACTGAAACGAAAAGGAGAATTAACGTATATATGAATTAATGTATATATGTATGTATGTATGTATGTATGTATGTATGTATGTATGTATGTCATTCAGTTTATTTGAAGATTTCTTGCTAATAGAGAAAGAACTGGCTGCTAACCTAGATCCAGGGCTCCTTCATTGGGGTTTCAACATCAGCAGGGTATTTTTGTATTTATGTATGTATGTATGTATGTATGTATGTATGTATGTATGTATGTGCAGATTTATATGTTTTATGTATGTATTCTCATGCATATAGTTGCATATCTGGACATGCTCATACATATTTAAATGATAAACTTCTGGAAAGATTTACAAATTTTTACAGTTCCAGTGATAGATTGGATCTGTTGTCTTTAAATTAGCTTCCTTCTTTCTGCTTTTGAGAAGTCTAAATTCTCAAGATTGGTATTTAGGCAGTGTGTTACATATCCCAGGGCCCCAATAATTACACGTATAAATCTGAATTTGTAATCTGGATAGAGTAACTACAAATTTCGCAATAGTTCATCATAGGTGTTCTCTTTTTCACTGACCTTCAGCTTTATGTCAACATCCGCTGGATAGCTAATTTCCACAACTGTGCACAGTTTCTCTTCTCTATCCGAAATCATTATATCAGGTCTTTTGTGCTTACATTTTATTGAGGTCTTCACTGGAATATATTGAATCCACAGCGAACGAAATTTAAAGAAGAATTTCCCAGCATTATCAGTCTTTCAAACATTCCAATTTATAAAATTCTACAGGTCTAAGTAAATATAGGAGTTAAAATCTAATAAAATAGAATACTCCCTTAAAAGACGGACGAAGTGCCACTAAGCATTTTACCCGGCAGTAGACAGAGTAGAACATCTATATATAAGCTGAAGCAAAATTTAAAAAATTTCCCACGATAATAAGTAAACATTATTCAAAAGTATATGTTCCGTGGTCGAGACATCACATGAATTTCGCTGGTCCTTTAAATGGTTCTTACTACTTAGTGGCAGCTGATAGTTTTTCATAACAGCCAGAAATTTGTAAGTGTAAAAAACCAACCTCCTCAACTGTGATAAATTAGGTGAAAAGTAGAAAAGGCATACAAAAGAGACACAAGAACCAACTGAAAAAGAGATTCACGGAAAACGAACCAGTGAAGTTGGAGGAACCGATGGAATGGTTGTACGACATGTGCCAAGTACCAACACCACTGCAGGTGACTGAACCCAGGCGTACAAGTGAGAGGAAAGGAAAACGTAGAGTTCCTGAAAATATATGCCAAGCACAAAAAATATTAATTTGTACGGAAAAATCCCTCAAAAAAGGGAGGTAGGGTGAATAAAAATAATTATTGCTAGATAAAATGACACTTCCTAAAATAAATTTAGAAGGGGAGATGTTGTAGGGAATTAGTAATAATGGTACATCCCTCCCATGTGACATATGGTATGATTGAGTCACTATAAATAGGAGAGTACGAGACAGTACATAACAGGCGGTCAGAGATAGTCGTGTCTATACTGGTTTTACTGTATACCGAAGTGGGCGTTATAAAAATCAACATTTTACGGATATAACACACACATACATACATACATACATACACACATACACACACAGAAAAGGCTAAAATTAATGTCATCCATATTTCTTGTTGATGATCTACAAATATATTCTGGTGCCATGATCAATATGAAGGGACATTTACAACTAGTCACACCATTCTCACGGGGCATAGGAATGAAGTTTGGGGAAGATAAATGCTCATACATAATAGAAGCCGAGGAAAGATTGTCGCCGAAACGGAGAACATGTACGTCAATGAGTTATCTATTTCTGCTCTCTAATGATGAAAGCAACAAATATCTCGGAGTCGATAAGAATGTTACATGCATTGGTACTGTGACTAAAGCGAGAATAACAAAAGAGTATTTCTGTAGACACCGGAAAATATGGAACTCACACCTGTATTATTTAACAAAACCTAATCTCGCAATGCTTTTTCACTACTAGCGCTAATATCAACATTTGGGATATTGGACTGGATGAGTTCTTGCAGCTTGGAAGTTGACGAGATCTTGCAGCTAAAAAGGTACTGATAACCATTGGTAAGTTATACATTAACAGAGACATCGATAGGATGTATGTGATACCGAACGATGGCGGTAGAGGCATAAGGTCATTTCAAACAGTCTTGGTATGTCGCGTTGTATTACTCAGACAACAACTACTGAAGAATAAGGAAATAAATGAGTACATTCTATGCATAATCAAAAGTGAGAGCAACAACATTTTCAGAGTTGTAGAACTGTGCAGGTACTCTGAGAATACAACTGTCTTATGCGACTCAAAGAAGGCTGGACTGGCCTATCTAAACAGAAGTTTGAAGGAGAAGCAGGCATCATACCAGCAAAAAGCTATGCATGGGTACATATCACTTAAGCTACAGGATAACAACAGTATTGACAGGAAGAGTAGCCTGTGACAGATACACTACATCCCACATAGAATGATATGCCTTGGCTATCTAGGAACAGGAGTTAGCTACTAAACACCTGATAAATAAGAGGGACAAAGATACCGCCAAACCTCCGTTGTGATAGAAAATTCTGGCTCTGCTATACCAGTGTGGAAGATCTCAGCCACATCATCAGCAGCTGCCCTAAATATCAGTGAGATATTTCTTGCCTCTGAGGCAGGATACAGCTGCAAAAACTATTTACAGTGCTATCCGCAGGAAAGATTGCCCTAGCGTATATATGAAAGGCATATCACAACCAGCATGCATTCACACCTTTAAAAACAAGGAATACTAGTGGAACACTTCAATCAGAAAAGAAATTAGGTGCAAACATAACATAACTAATATTGTTCTGTGGGACAGAGAACAAAAGTTATGCACTGTTGCAGATGTCAGCTGCCCAGCCAATGTGTATGTATCCTCAAAAGACCCATGAAAAATAGATCATTTATGGTAAATCAATGCAGAACTTGTACCCTGCCGATAAATTCTCATTTATACCTATCATCATTAAGCTACGTACCTACAAAGTTACACAAAAACCTAGAGATCCTAGGTTTTTCAAAGATCCAATCTCCAGATCCAATCTATTAGTGGCACAATGATGATTTGTAAAACATCTCAAAGAGTCTGTATCAGAGATTCTTTAGGCGAATAGATGCACACACACTTGGGTGTGATATGTACGTACACACACACACACACACACACACACACACACACACACACACACACACACACACACACACACACACACACACACACACACACACACACAAACACACACACTCTCTCTCTCTCTCTCTCTCTCTCACACACACACACACATACACATCTGTGTTTAAGATGTTTCTGTTGTTGACATATTGAACAAATACTGAATGAATCACTCAAATATAGTTTGCATAGTCGACATAATATTTAATATTAACAGTGACTTTTGACTTGGAAACTTCTTTAAAATTGCTCTATAAATATATATGCATACTATTTATTTAGATGTAGGTGTTCTTGAAGCTTAGAACACAGAAAAAAAAAAGCAATAACTGAAAAAACAAAAAACGACTCTTTCGTAAAAGTGAATTTTAAATATTCGTTAAAGAGAAAGAACGACCGAGTCCTCAAGTTTTGCCCCGAGAATGTCTGTCAGGTTGCTCTTGGCCAACATTTCGAAGTCACCGTCTCTCTTTCTTCCTGTGTAATAAATATGCAAAGACGTACACACATATATACACACACAGACACTCACATACATACGAATATGTGAGCATGTATGTGCGTGTATCAACGAAAGCGTATTATATTTAATGACCTGAAACTTACTTCAAAACAACAATATTTTTCTCATAAATCTATGTAAAGTCAATCACAGTACATATATGTAAATATAACTAGACTCCTTACCTTATCATTCCTCTTACACTATTCTCCTTATTCCGTCTCGTTATCACCAGCCTATTACGATATTGTTATTATTATTATTGTTTATTACGTAAAAAGAAATGTTACCTGATATCTGTCGAATTCTTATCGGTCTTCACATTTATCTATTTCTGGGTAATTTGAAAGTCGTTTTACTTTCCTAACCACTTATGTTTGTTTTATTTTTATTTTGATTTTTGTACACTATCCAATAAAACGTAAAAAAAAATCAAAAGAAAAAACAAAAACAAACGAACAAAAGAACATTAACAGAAAACCCCTATCTGCACATACATTTTTTTTTGTTTGAAGTATCTATTATCTCAGCGAAAAGTAAAGAAAAGGATAATTTACAGACACTTTATACTTTTTGGTTTTTCTTCCCGATGTGTATCAGGTTGAATTTCTGATAATTTCTTTCATAAATAATATTTTTTTTTGGTTTCATACACAAATTAATTTTTTTCCGCCTGTTTCGTTTAATTTTTTTTTATCAAGGAGAGTTAATTACTAAGGAGAGCGAACCATAACTGTTAATAATTCCAGTTCTAGTCATCTCCAGCTTCTGTAATGTTGTATAACTCTCTCTGTAGTTAGAGTGCTATGCTAGTTTATATGTGTATCGTTCAAACAGAAGGGATTTGTGCTCATTAATCAAAGGTTAACGAAAGGTTCAAGGTTCTCATTTCAGCTAATTACTGAGTTGGTGTTTGTCTTTGAGTTTATGTAACATATTCATTTATTCTTTTACTTGTTTCAGTCATTAGACTGAAGGCCATGTTGGAGCGCCGCCTTGAAAAATTTTGGTCGAACGGATTGACCCCAATACTTATTTGTTTTAAGCATGTTGGTGTGTTAAGCAGTGATGAGGGACACAGCGACACAAAGACAGACAGACACATACATACACACATAAACAAACACACACAAACACACACACACATACACAGACACACACACACACACACGATCACACATACACACACACACATATATATGCGACGAGCTTCTTTCGGTTTCCGTCTACTAAATCCATTTACAAGGCTTTGATCAACCCGAGTCTATAGTAGAAGACACTTGCCCATAGTGCCACGCAATGCCCAAGCGCCTCACCACGCACCAACTACTGCAAGAATACGAAACACACGTCATTTCTACAGTTCTTCCACTACCTAAAAACGGTGAGCCACTAAGTGTACCAATCGAATGTCTCATTTTCTCCGCCTCAAATATTTGTGAAAATATCAGTATGTTTCTCATGCATATTCGTCTTTTAGTTTCACAAGAGAAATAAATGATTTAATAGAATACTGGATATTACTGGCATGATTTCATTGAAACTATGACTCAAAACACTGAATCACCAAAAATAGATACCAGGGAAGAAAAAGTACAGCAACTTCAAAATAATCACAGTAGACATGTTCATATTAAGTGTATGCACGGCAAGTGGTTTCAGTTTTCTTGAATTGAGGATTGCAGACACACCTAAATCGCTAGCGCTCTCAGAAATTTAGCGAATTTATAAGAAGCCCGAAGCTAGTGATTATTCGGAAATTCCAAAATGAATAAATATTGTTTACCAACGAAATGGTCTAGTCCTACTGTGTGGCACCCCGAGCAAGTGTCTCTTATTATAGCCTCGAACCGACTAAAGCCTTGTTAGTGTAATTTGGTAGATAGGAACTGAAAGAAACTCGTAGTACACATTCATACATACAAACAAACCTTCACAAACATACATACTCATACGCAAATACACACACACATACACGTGTGTGTGTGAAGGCACGTAGCTTAGTGGTTAGCGTATTCGGCTCATGATCTTAGATCGATACTCTGCGGCGCGATACGACCTTGAGCAAGACACTTTATTTCACGTTGCTTAAATACCACTAGCTGTAGTACTTGTATTTGAAAGGGCCAACCTTGTCGCATTGAGTGTCTCGCTGAATCTCCCTGAGAACTATGTTACGGGTACGTGTGTCTGAGGAGCGCTCAGCTACATGCACGTTAATTTCACGAGCAAGGTGTGCCGTTTATCGGCTGTACTGGGACACTCGTCGTTGTAACCGACGAAGTACCAGTTTATGTACACACACACACGCACACACACATATTGGGTTGGTGCATAATTATTATAACAAATTCTATTCAACTAAAACAATAACAACATGTAACAAAAACATCTTTAAATGATTATTCCGGAGCATATTCACCATCTACTTGGCAGACGCTCAGACCGTCATTTAATGATGTTTTTGTAAAATATTGTTATTCTTTTTGTTGAATAAAATTTGTTGAAAAAAGCCGCAATAATTATGCACCAACGTAATAGTAGTACGAGAATAGGATTCAGGCTT
>NC_068981.1:77889280-77891455 GCF_001194135.2 Octopus bimaculoides | reverse complement strand
TATATATATATATATATATATATATATATATATATATTTGTTTCTATGTTTGTCCCTCCACCATAACTTGACAACCGATGTTGGTGTACTTACGTCTCCGTTACTAAACGGTTTGGCAAAAATAAGTAATAGGCTTACAAACAATAAGTCGTGAAGTTGATTTCTTGACTAAAAGGCAGTGCTCCAGCATGGCTGCAGTCAAATGACTGAAACAAGTAAAAGAATAAAAGTGTCATTGAACTCTCCGTACGCTAAAAGAGTCAACTATCTTGGAAGAGAGCTCGATATAATGTCACATTTACTGTCCGCTTGTAATTGTTTCCCAGAAAAGCATGAAGCCAACCATTTCCTGGAAGAGAAGGAAGTAGTGAACCGATGTGACCAGAATTCGAAAGCAGCTTGTCAAGCGCGCATCTATAATATGCAATAGAATTTAGGTCACAGTCTTGCTTTATACAAGGGTTATCTGCAATCTCTGGTGCTCGAAACAAATATCCATAAATAACAAGATTTCATCGCATTTATAAACTCTTATCAACATTCTTGCATGTGCACTGTAATTTTTTTTTTTATATTATCTTCACCGGTCAAGTTCCTTAATCCTGTTTGCTTCAATTTACACAGTTGTAGTTCTTGACACGTTTAGGTCCAGTCATTATGGAGTATAGTGTAACTAAGACTACAATAACCTACGTGATTTTAGCCTTTTTTCTTTAGACAGAAAGGTGCTCTCAGATTTGAGATAGAGCTCTGTTGTACACGCAAAATCCGTCAACTATAGTGACTGTACTTTAATACAATTGTTTTAAACTATTGACTTTAAAAGGATTAACGAAGAAGCTTGCTTCTCAGGTTAGAAAGTCAAATTGTGGCAGTTACTGTTTCTGATAAGAGTCAGATAAGCCAGACATTCACATAATGTTCAGCAGTAGGCGTCATTTTATGACGAGGTTGATAAGATTTACTCTTTCATTACGAACTCTGTATTGCTTAGTTGGCGAGGTAGTAGAATTAATAAAATATCAGCCTGTCATTCACTAACTCTTGAGTTCAAATCCAGTTACGATCCGTTTTTATTTCATTCCTCCATATTTGATGAAATAATTCTACTATACTAGTGCTAATTTAATGCTCACCACCCTACACTTTAAAAGTTTGTGGCCGTTTTTTCGACCAGTGTAAAAAATGATTCATTCTTCGTACTCTTCCATCACCGAAGATTGGTGTTATCAATTCGTCTGTGTCCCATTATTAGTATAATATCCATTTTAATAGACGGAGAAGCCCCTATAATATTAGTTCAGCTTGCTCGAAATAATAGCAAAATCTCCAAGCTGTTTCCGCCACTCGGTTGCAGGTGACCATACAAACAATTTGAAACTGCTGTCAACAACTTCCTTGTTAAAATCGCGCGCGCGATGTGCATACACAGATATAGATACGCATACTCATATCAATGTAAATATGTGAACTGAATGAAACCACTAAGTATTTAGGCATTACGGTTGAAACCAGATTGAAGTGGTTATAGTTGGCAAGAGATCACAGCTAGACACCTTCCGCAGGTGAAGACTAATTCAGTCCTCACTGTCCCACTCAAGTGAAGCTTAAAAGCTAAGGGTCCGAAACGCTAGATATCTGCTGAGAATACACAAGGGTTTTTCCGATATTGCCATGGATTCAGAAGCAGAGCGTATATAAATCTATGAATAACTCCTGCAGTCACTGCTGTGGATTGAAGCGAATTGAGTTCGTTTCAAACTACAGTAGGGTGCAACACCCTGAATAATGCTGCATAGACTTTTAACCAAATAAACAAACTGGATGGCAAAAAAACAAACCATATTATGAGATATCCATGCAGTAGAACAAAAAATGCGTAAATGTATTATTTTCCCTATTCATTGAATTGTTTTGCTTGTTCACTGAGTAAACAATTTATGATCCAAAGGGCGATCCGTGGATTTAGCCATTGGATGAAATACATTGGTAGTGTTTTACCATGAATCATCATCGACTGTTCCTTACAATTCGATGCAGTTAGCCACAACATGATTATAATAGAGTGCTTAAACGGTAAGTGAATAGAGAGAAGTAAATAAAATCAATTATTTTTGACGAGTACTATCCTGATACATACATACATACATACATACATATATATACATATATATA
>NC_068981.1:77887771-77888905 GCF_001194135.2 Octopus bimaculoides | reverse complement strand
ATATATATATATATATATATATATATATATATATATATATAATATAAATATATGTCTATATGATATAAATATATGTATGTAAATACGTGTGTGTATATGTGTGAGAGAGTGTTTTCTTTAAGTAAGTGCACGGGCGCGCATGCATGCACCCGTGTTCTCACGTATTTGTTTGAGTTTACAGGCAATAGAAACGAATATTCAGTGCAGAAATACAGAAGAGGGAAAACTATTTAATACGTCACTGATTATTTGCATGGATTGTACAGTATATATAAGAAAAAATAAAATGAATGGGTAGTCATAGAAAATAGTATATGAATAGAAAATAGGAAGACTTAAATGTATAAAAGCCAAATGTATAAAGGACAAATATATATACACACACATATATATATATCATATATATATATATATATATATATATATATACAATATATATATATATATATATATATACATATACATACATGTGTGTGTGTGTGTGTGTGTGTGTGTGTGTGTGTGCATGATACATATATTTACGTGTCAGTGGAATTGTGTAAAAAATATCAAATGTAGTATGATTATATAAAACTGAACAACACGTTTCTCTCACTCTCTCTCTCTCCATCCATCCATACATACATACAAGCATGCATGCATACATATATACATACATACATGTATGTATACAAATATACATGCAGTTATATGTACATATGTAGATGCACACAAAGAGGAAGAAAATGCGCACACTTATGAATAGACATTCAAATAATCACACATTTATTAACAGTTTGTTAAATTAACATAGTTTACATCATCTAAATCAGTTTTTCCAGTGTCCACTTATCAGTCTATACACACACACACACACACACACACACACACAGACACACACACACACACACACACACACACACACACACACACACACTCACACAAATACATACGACCACACTGATATATACCCGCATATAGACATATATGTATATATGTGAATATATATGCATATATATATATATATATATGTGTGTGTGTGTGTGTGCGTGCGTGTGTGTGTGTGTGTGTTTGTGTCTTGCACGAATATACATATTCATATACATATATATACATATACATATTCATATACATATATATATATATATATATATA
>NC_068981.1:77884505-77887058 GCF_001194135.2 Octopus bimaculoides | reverse complement strand
ACACACACACACACACACACACACACAGACACACACACACACACACACATATACGAATGCACATGTGTACGACTTTATGTTCATATACCTATGCATGAGTCGATGAGGAATATATAAAAAAAACTTGGGCATGTAGATAAATAACGAAACGTAGAGATGATGGATATAAACTTAGGAAAAAAGACAGATATGCATATTCTTGAATAGATAGAAACTCTCTCTGACGCGCACATATACACATATGTGACGTACACATTGGTAGGAATATATTTAAGTACATACGCTTGTATGCATATTTGTATGTTCTTCTATCTATCTATCTATCTATCTATCTATCTATCTATCTATCTATCTATCTATCTATCTATCTATCTATCTATCTATCTATACATACATACATTCATGCACACGTATACATATATATATATATATATACACACAATATACACACATGTTTGTATGTATGTATGTATGTATGTATGTTTGTGTGTGTGTGTGTATATATATATTCTTTTATTCTTTTACTTGTTTCAGTCATTTGACTGCGACCATGCTGTAGCACTGCCTTTAGTGGAACAAATCGGCCCTAGGACTTATTCTCTGTAAGCCTAGTACTTATTCTATCCGTCTCTTTTGCTGAACCGCTAGGTTACAGGGATGTAAACACATGAACATCGGTTGTCAAGTGATGGTGGGGTGGAGTCAAACACAGACACACACATAAATATATAAATTCATACATACATACATACATACATACATGTATATATATATATATATGTGAGTGTGTGAGTGTGTGTGTGTGTGTGTGTGTGTGTGTGTGTGTGTGTGTGTGTGTGTGTATACATACGACGGTCTCCTTTCGGTTTCCGTCTACCAAATCCAGTCACAAGCTTCTTACCACACAGCCACTCCTGCGCCTATTCGTACATAAATATATATGCTTGATTTTATGTCATATTATTATCAAAACAGTTTAATCTTAAACTGAAGGATTACTCATAGCTATTTTCAGAGTACAAAGTTATTAACTTTTACAAAGAAGAGGTTGACATTGACTCGAAGTTTCGACTTTCTTGCCTTTATCAGATTGTGTTTTACTCGGCTTCCCTTTAACTTTACTTTAATCTTTTGCAAGTTGATTTTTGTTACGATTGATATATGCGGATGATAATTTGGTGTCGTGTAATTAAACCATTGAAATATATGGTTACTATAGATATCGCTTTAAACATGGATTTATCTATGAAAATATGTATTATTCTTATGCATTCATTGGGGATGTATAGGTAACATCATGCAGTTACGTGTATGCATTTGTCTACAATATTATGATATAAATACAATTAGCTACGCTAGAAGCAGAGTAGAAAATCCTTATAATTATTTATAGTGGCATAATCTTCTCAATCCCAATGTTCGCAAGTTACTCAGTCTAAAATTTCGATCTAGAAATATGACAACACCAACTCAACCGCAGCCTGATCTATGCTGTGTGATCAACTGATTTATCTACAAACATTCTTTCGCGAATGCTATAAAAACGGCAAAAGAACAAAAACAAAAAGAAAACACCTTCGTGTTCAAAGAACGACTGACATGAATTTTGTCACATCTATTTATAAACTTTACTTCTACGCCTGACTGACCCAAACAATAAAAATTTCATCATCAAACCAAAATAAATATCCTCACCATAATGTACAAATGCATACTTTCCTCTTATCCTCCTTTATCTTTATTTCATTACTACTTCCTCGGTCTACTGCAGCAAACCTAATTATCATTCAAGTAGCTCCACCTACCCAGACTATAATTTATATATAAATATATAAAACCGAAAAGTTCTATGGGAGGAATAGGTGGTAGAGTAGAAGTCCGTGGTAACTGACACCTATCGGTATGGAAAACGAGAAACAGGAATATATTCCTTCTATGCTTGATCTGCAGGAAAAAAAAAAGAGGCGGAATGACTTGACAGACCGTTCCACGGTTAGCTGACCATTCTTCAGAGAAGCAGTAACTGGTTTTCCTCTATAATTAAGTAACACATATTTAATGCCTAACACAACTTAAATCATAAATACTGAGATAAATTTAAATATTAGAAAACATAACCATGAGAAAAATATGATCATAAATAGCAACGAAATAAACAATGCTATTGATTGGTAGAGGAAACCAGGCATGTCTTCTGTGAGAAGTGGTCAAAGAAACATGAAACGGACCACCGGGGAATTCTCAAGCCTTGTTTCCGCACATGAAAAGCAAAGAAAAAAAAATGTATTTATATTACTATTTTACTGTCTATCAAATTTACAACAAAATTATGTTTATACGCACGTATGTATTAATGTTTGTATGGATGTATGCATATCTGTATATGTATGCGCCCATATGTACGTTTGTTCGACTACGTTCCATAACTTTGTGGATCAGCAAGTAGAAATCAAGAAAATAAGTACAAAATTTTAAATGTAGGTACTGGAATCAATAAATCAATGAAATCGACTAAACCAATGGCTGGAACCAGTAAAAGAATATATATGTATA
>NC_068981.1:77875789-77882586 GCF_001194135.2 Octopus bimaculoides | reverse complement strand
CGGATTTTAGTATCATATTTTCTATCACTTTTATTCTTTTACTTGTTTCAGTCATTTGACTGCGGCCATGCTGGAGCATCGCTTTAGTCGAAAAGATTGACCTCAGGACTTATTCTACCGTTTTTAATGCATGAATCCATTGGTAGCACAGGTAATTCCCAAGCAATCGCAATATTGACCACTCGTTCTCACTCTTTGATACTATAATATACACACATACACGCACATACACTCATATGCACGCACGCGCGCGCGCACACACACAACAAGGATTGTAATCTTAGAGTGAGTAATTGTATTTCTAATGAATGATGGGTTTGATCTCCATCTCTGACATGAAACCACTTGATAATTTGGTTTCTAAAATAAAGACTAAATTATATAATTTGTTTACTTTTTTAAATTTTTATATATGTTTTCCTTTTTCTCTCTGTCTTCCCCTTTTTCTCTATTACATAACTTTATATAAATGAACATTCTGGTGTGTTTATTTTAATGGCCTACCAAAGTATACAGTACCTTTCTCTGCCCTAGATGTCAAGAAGACACTCGGCAAGAAATGGAAACAGAATTGAAGGAAGATGCTAATAAAAATACTACTACTACTACTACTACTACTACTACTACTACTACTACTACTACTACTAATAATAATTAATTCGTTTTATTGGCCACAAGGGCTAATATCAATTAAAGACATATAAGGACAAAGACAGGACGAAGGTTACAAAAGGTTTTGTCCGAAAAGGTAGGAAAGTTCGTCTAAACAGAGGAAGAAAACGGAGAAGGATATAATAAATAAATAGATAAATAAATAGATAATAATAATAATAATACATAGATAGATAGATATGACAGGTTAGCTTGGGAGGTTAAGCAGATGTGGTCGATGAAAAAGGTGGTAGTAGTACCAATAACTGTCGGAGCCCTGGGAACAGTGAGTAAAAATCTTGAGAAGTACATGGAACAAATAAGGGCTGCAATAAAGGTGGAGTACTTGCAGAAAACAGCACTGCTTGGAACCGCTCGAATACTCCGGAAGGTGCTCGAAAAATAAGGGGTTTTACCTTAGTTCACTGGTAGTGAACAGCTGACACCGTAGAACATCTCCAGCGTTAGAAGCTGTGCAAGGCAATGATAATAATAATAATAGTAATAATAATAATAATAATAATAATAATAATAATAATAATAATAATAATAATAATAATAATAATGCTCCGATGCAATTCCAGGCACTGGCTCTCATAGCTACTGACCTCAACTGATTGGAAGTGTCATCACGTACATGTTTGTCTTACTATAAAAGATGGGCTACCGCAAATATTCTGCTCAATCCCACAGATTTGCTTTTCAGTTGTTTGACCTTAACCAGTCGAGCATGTTCCTAAGAGGGTGACAATATGTACATCTCTGATCATGAATAGGCGTAGTTGGGGAACATCACAGCCATGTGTTGAGAGGAATTCTTTCGGGTTTGAATAATTCACTTTTGAAAACATGGGTGTTTCATTCAACATCCTTAAACAACTCTTATTCGAGACATTTTGAGCGGGATAGGTACTCGATCTGAAGAAAATTCTAACAGAGTCTCACCTGCAAGGTCATGCGCTCTTTATCTTGATATGAGATCACCATGTCGCGCACATATGGTTGTGATGCATGAGCTTGGTGTGCCCTTATCAAACGGATAGTCATGATGGGTGTATTCGGCTTTGTATATTTGTACTCCAGCGACACTTTGATGGCATGTCCCGCTTTCTATTCAATAATAATAATAATAATAATAATAATAATAATAATAATAATAATAATAATAATATCGGTGATATCAGTGATGATAATAGTAATAATGAAAGGAAGCGGGTGGTATCTCCCCATGTCCTGATTAATCTAGTGATTAAGCACTAGTAATTGCGCAACCTGATAATCGCTACCTCATATGAGTTACAATGAAAAAAAAACAAAATATTGTGAGTAACGATGGTAATGAAAATGAAGCCAAGACAGTGTTGCACCCGGCAGGCTCAGAGATTCTGGTCCGGCTCCAGCCTGTCGATATCCAGAAAGGGACCACCCCACACGGCGTAGATGGAGCAAGCAAATTAATGCTGTGGTCATGGAGTGTTACTACCTGAGCAACCCGGTAGATGAAAATGGTGCTCAAATTAGGGTTACGGACAACATATATATGATCATTAGAGAGAGAAGGGATTGTTTCAATTCACGGAACAGAGATTTTTGATCAAGCTAGAGCAATAAGAAAAAATTGTTGGTTCACAGAAGTAGAGCTCGAAGCTATCAAAAGACGGGTATTGGAAAATAGCAGTAGAGATGACGATGAAAATACAGTTCTTACTAATAAAAGTAATCTCATGGAACAGGAAAGGAGCAGTGGTAACTTACTTGTTGAGAGACAGATAGATGATCTGAAAGAAGACAATAAAACCAATGGCTACATGACAGATGAACAAAAGGCAATCTACGACAGAATAAAGGCAAGACTACAGGAGAATGATAGCGACATTATTTGCAATCTTAAAAAGGTTCATCGGTGGAAATAGAACAAAGAAGCGAAAAATGTCAATGAAATTCTGAAATACGTCAGAACAAACAACATCACAGAAACAAATAACTTGATCAAGGCAGCAAGTATTGTTGTAGCAGAAAACGTGGGTGTTGATGTCAAGAAAAAGAAATATAATGGGAGTGACAAAAGAAAAGATCCATGGTGGAAAAGACGAATTCAGGCAGGGTTAGATATGCTATCGAAGGACATTTCTGTGTTAGATCGAAAAGAGATAGGCGAGCTTAAAAGCGAACAAAAATACAGGGTACTGAAAAGGAAGTATAATATTGAAAGGGCCTGAAAATGGAGGAACTGAAACAGCGCCTCGTTGCAAAGAAAGAAAAGGTGGTAAGATACGATCAAAGACAAGGAGCACAAGAAGGATGCTGAATGGTTACAAGAACTGAAACAAACATTAGTCTGTCCAAAACAGGCAGAACTAGTCAGTTAGGGAAGTTAAGGAAATCAGCAAAAAAATGAGCAACTAGAAGGCCTCGAGACCAGATGGAGTTCAAAGCTACTGGATCAAAAGATTTGGTGAATGTCATGCACGAATAGCTGCGCAACTCAACACCACAGTGGTTGACTTTAGGTAACACAGTGCTGTGCTTGAAAAACATCAAAAAAGGCAATACGGTAGACAATTACAGGCCGATATCCTGTTTGCCGCTTACGAGGAAATTATTGACTGGAATACTCGCAGAGTCAATATACGAATATCTGGGGAAAAATGGAGTTCTGCCGCATGAGCAGAAGGCTTGCAAGCGTAAGTGCAGCGGTACCAAGGATCAACTCCTGATAGACAAAACTGTACTTAGAGACTGCAAGAGGAGGAAAAGTAACTTAGCCATGTCATGGATCGACTATCGTAAGGCGTACGATATGATACCACATTCTTGGATTATGGAATGTATGAGCCTATCTGGTATTGCATCGACTATTGAGCGATTGCTTGGAAAAAGTATGGCAAAATGGAGGATGGACCTGACAGCATACGGAAGAAGTTTACAGACAGTAGAAATTAGGAGGGGTATCTTCCAAGGGGACTGCCTGTCCCCACTGATCTTTGTACTGTGCTTGATACCACTAACACTGATTCTGAGGAAAGCAAAAGTTGATTATGTATTCAAAAGCCACCAACAAAAAGTAAACCCATTGTTATTCATGGATGACCTCAAACTTTATGGTAAAGATGAATTCCAAGTCAGTTCTCTTGTTGATACGGTGTATACTTTCAGAATAGAGTTCGGACTGAGAAAGTGTGGTGTGTTAGTCTTGAAGAGAGGCAAAATCAAATGTATGGACGAGCTAACGATACTGTCGGGGGAGGTTATGAAGCAGATAGAAGAGATGGGCTATAAGTACTTGGGAATTTGGGAAATGGATAAATTGATAGAGAAAGAAATGACAGAAAAATTTAAGATGGAGTACTTGCGCAGAATGAGGCTGATCCTTAAGTAGAAATTAAACGGACGGAATAAGATTGAAGCTATCAACACCTGGGAGGTTTCACTCCTTAGCTATGGAACAGGGGTAATCGCATGGACAGTAGACGAACTAAACAGCTTAGATACAAAGACAAGGAAGCTGCTAACTAGATAATGGTCACTCCACATAAAAAGTAACAGACAGACGACACAGATAGAGACGCGAGTAAAATTAACAGTAGAGAAACGAAAATAAACTTTGGAACCAGGCTAAAGGGAGATAATTGGAACCAGGTTAAAGGGTTCAACGTGAGATTATAACCATGTAAAGTTAAGTAAATATAACAAATAATCCAGAATCCTTGTCCGGTACTGGATCAATCCCACAATCTAATCAGTTCGTGCCAGTCATGAGGCCAAACATCTCTGCAAGTTTCATCCGAATCCATCAGCGGTTCTTGAGATATTTTGTCCACGGACAACCAACCAAACAACCACGACTGAAAACAATACTTCTGCCTTCACTAAGGTGGAGGCAATAATAATAATAATAATAATAATAATAATAATAAAGACCATGGAGCATCATGGAGGTGGCTCAACAAGGATGACATAAAAAAGAATATTGAAAGTCTAATCATCACTGCCTAAGACCAGGCATTGAATACCAACACGGTGAAAAAGAATGTACACCACACAAGTGCAACGGTTCTCTGCAGAATGTGTGGGAAGTGGGTCGAAAGTGTGATTCACATTGTTAGTGCTTGTGAAAGTCTTGCGCAGAAAGAGTACAAGCGTAGACACGACAAGGTAGCCCTAAATCTCCACTGCCTACTATGCGCAAGTATGGATACGAGGTTACGGGTGCTTGCTACCAACATACACCGAAAAAGGGGAAGGCAAAAATCTTCTGGGAGTTTTCCTTCCAAACAGACAAAGTGTTAGAGCAACGAAGGCCGGATATAGTAACCTTTAGGAGGGACAAAGAAGAGTGCCTAATAATTGACGTAGCAGTGCCAGGAGATCAACATATCATCATGAAAGAAAGAGAAAAGGTTGATAAATATGGGGAGCTGAGAATTGAGATCGTTAAGATGTGGCAGCTACGAGAGTCAAACATGAAGGTTATCCCTATTGTCATCGGAGCACTGGATTCAAACCACTCAGTCTGAAAAAACACATGAAAACCTTAGAAATACCCTACAATTTAGATGTATTGCAAAAGTCGGCATTACTTGGAACTGCGCGCATATTGCGTAAAGTACTGTCTGTCAGAGGTCCTTGTTGTGACTTGGCAAACAGTACAAACCCTCGGTAGACACAATATCTTCAATCAACAACGTCACGATATTGTATACTGTGTGACGTCTATAATAATGATAATAATAATAATAATAATAATAATAATAATAATAATAATAATAATAATAATAATAATAATAATAATAATAATAATAATAATAATAATGATAATTATAATGATGATAATAATAATAATAATAATAATAATAATAATAATAATAATAATAATAATAATAATAATAATAATAATAATAATAAGAATAATAATAATACAAACACACACACACACATACAATATATATAACATACAGAAAATTGCACTACTGGGTACTGCACACATCCTACGCAAAACACTTTCAATACAGTAACCATAAGAGCATGACAGCAAACCACAGCACATACCCAAGGCACACAGAGCTGCGCTCTGTAGTGAAGTGAAAGCACGTTATAAAAATAAAACTACTGAATAATAATAATAATAATAATAATAATAATAATAATAATAATAATAATAATAATAATAATAATAATATATCCAGTTTATTAAACAACAATATATGCAAATGAATGTATAAATACTTTTATGTATTTGTCTTGTGACGTGGTGAAATCCTGATACCCCTGTGGGACAGCAAGTCAACTGTCCTAAACCGTATAAAGTTGGATGTGCACTGTTAGTAAGGGACAGTGTGCTGTGCTTTTTGGTTTGCGTTGGTAGAATTTCTTGGTTAAATCACTTGTGATTCTGAAGTAAGTCGTTTGTTGTTTTATGTTTGTTGAAGGTCTCCCCCGTGTGGGTGAACCTAGGATCTGTTAAATTTGTTGAATTTTGAACTATTGTTGCTGTTTTTGTCTGTTTTTGTATTTGTTTTCTTCCCCATTTGTGGGTGAAGTGGAGAAGAGAGGAGAGATGCAACATGAACCAGCTGGAAGTTGTGCATCAGCCGCGATAAAGGGATTATCTACTAGTTTCCTGGAGGTGCGAGAGGTCAGGATGGAGCCTGGAAGATGGAAGAAGGGCATTGGATTAATGGAGGAGAAGGAGCTAGTTTGAGGCTGATTCAAACGGAAGAATTGACTAGTGGTGTGGCGAAGAGGACAGCGGTGTACAGAGCGCTGTCCACGTCCTCTAGAAGGATGGAGATTTCCCCTATGGAGACAGTCACCTGATGAGAGACATCTGCATTGTCGATGCACCACAACGGTTTCTACAATATTGCAACGACAAAAAACTGTGGCACGATGGGTCGAAACGGTTGTAGCAAATGATAAAGAGTCTCGTGAATTACACTTCTTTCTCTCATATTTTCATAAGTTCTACGGGGACGAAGGAATACCCGAAGTAAATCTAGTGACGTATGCTTCCATAGTGTAGATGACGCCGGATAGCCGAATGCTATAAACGGGCCTTAACCAGTATACTACCGTACTACAAAGTGTCGACCAGAATATAAAACTGTATACACACATACGCAAACACACACACACACACACACACA
>NC_068981.1:77868131-77873893 GCF_001194135.2 Octopus bimaculoides | reverse complement strand
ATATATATATATATATATATATATATATATATATATACATGTAATAAAAATTCACCGTTAGAGTTTGTGAATTTGCGAATATGGGTCTTATGAGATGTGAACCAGTGAATCCTCAAGTTATAAATCTAACACTCTATGAACTCAAACAACTATAATTCACTTAACAAACAAGAATCATAAAACAAGGTCTCTATGAATAATCGTTGTCCATAGAATGGAAATGAAATCAATGAAAAAAAATGTTAAAAAAGAAATTTTCATTCAATTTACGTTTCATAGAAATGTGCTTCGTTTCTCTGTTGTGTTGATTGCTTCTCTCAAATTAAAATAGTATCTGTATTCGACCTATATCTGTAGAAGACAAACTGGTTTTTCATCAGCAATGTTGCACGGACACCACGTTAACTTTATCAATATGAAATTATATGTCTGAAAGCAGAGACATATTGCAATAGAACGATAGACTTAGAAATGAGTAATATTGAAAGTCATGTTCGATAGTACAACAGACGGATCAGAAGACTGATTAATATGTTAAATAAAAGATTTAAAGGTAAAGACAAGCAAGATTAAGTTTCTGATAACAACGTTGTATTTGCAATCTTAATTATTAGTTTATTGATTTATAATGAAGCAGGAATTACTTTGTTCGATTTTTCATGTTCCAAGAAAATTGCTAACGATATCAATAGAAATTGATTGGATGAGCTTTAAAATACCTGTATACTCTACTTTTACTAAAATTTCTAACAATTCGTCATCAGAATAGTTTATTGAGAATAGAAACGTTTTTAGTATTTTTAAAATACTTGTATTTCTCCTCTAAAGTCAGTAAAGATTTCGGTTAGCTTCCTCGAAAGAGGTGATTATTAGGGTTGTGTTTGGTTAAGGTAAAGATGCATAAAGTCCGAATAACCAGTGATGCCTGTAGACGGAAGAACAGCAGCTGAGTGAGGGCTGGGGTTCTTAGTCATCAGAGTGTTACTAGATTTGTGGCCTTCCTTGATTCACTGTGTTCCCATATTCTGTACACTATGTATACATTTGTTAAAATCTCATCTCTCCTTCCTCTCATCATTTTAAAATGTAACGTCCACACAAATCTTATTCGTGCCTCTAATTCTCCCCTCATCAGATGCCCATTTGGCAATTAAAAGAAATGATCATCATTACTATTATTGGTTTCAAATTTTGACAGAAGGCATGAAATTACGAGTGAAAGGTTAAGACGATTACATCGACCCCAGTGATCAACTGGTACTTATTTTATCGACCACGAAAGGACGAAAAGCAAAGACAGCCACGATAGCATTTGAACTCTGAATGTAAAGGCGACGAAATGCTGCTAAGCATTTTGTATTGTGTGCTAACGATTCTGCCAGCTTGCTGCTTCCATTGCCATTCTTCTTCTTCTTCTTCTTCTTCTTCTTCTTCTTCTTCTTCTTCTTCTTCTTCTTCTTCTTCTTCTTCTTCTTCTTCTTCTTCTTCTTCTTCTTCTTCTTCTTCTTCTTCTTCTTCTTCTTCTTCTTCTTCTTCTTCTTCTTCTTCTTCTTCTTCTTCTTCTTCTTCTTCTTCTTATTATTATTATTATTATTATTATTATTATTATTATCATACATTTCATCTTGAGCAAGCGTATTATTTTTAGTCCTGTTGATGGTTAGTCTTCGACTTTGTTTTCCGAAGTATTTTCATAATAATTAGAATTATATTTTTTACGTGCCTAATTCCTGTTTACGAAAGTAGTCAGATTTTTTTCATTCAATTAATTCTCACTTGGTTTTGAAAAATAGAAATTCTATCGAACGTTTTATTTCCTATTGGTTCGATGTAGGCGTCGTTGAATGTTAACACCTTATTTATGACTTTGGATTAATATTTTACAATACATTGGATTTACATTTTTTATGTGCATAACTATTTTACAAGCCAAGTAGGTTTTATTAAAATGTTTTTCACAAAAGACAATTTTATTTGAAGATTCTTTCTGCGTTAGTATATTTTATTTATTTATTTATTGTTTTGTTTGCCCTGGTTCGTAATGGCGCCAAATGAATTGGGTAACGACCACTCGCTTTCAAAAGTAGAAAATAACAAAAAAAAAAAGAAGTATTTTATTAAACATAAAGCAAGAAGACATAAGCAAGATTGCTTTGCAGTCACATACATATTTCTTAGATACAAGAAACTACAATTTAAGATGAGTTTAACGGTAACAACATCAATGCTAACAACATCGATACCGGCAGACAGACTTAAATTTCACCGAGCAAGACCCAATCCAACTTGACCAATTTTGTCCGAATTTCCTGAAGAAGGAAGAGAAACAGTCCGAAATAGAACAGTGGAAAACTTGAATTCCTAAAGACACCGTCACTCTGTTAAAAAAAAAGGCGCTAAAGAGCGGGCAAAGCAAAAGCAAACTTAACTGTCTCACGAAAGGAGGGCTTGCCTTTACTATACTCTCAGCAAACTAGATAAGAGAAGCTCTCACAAATATCTTGGCTTGTACCTTATACATGGAAGAGAGTAAAGACAACAGCACCACCTGTATCAACTTCAAGACAGATCAGGCTTGGAGAAAAGCAGAGATTATGCCCAGGACAGCTGCTTATAAGCTTGTACTCTATAGATGGGTACAAGCAGTGCATTACAAGGATATATCCCAAGGTCAGAGCAAGTGATATTGGTCCCTGGCTCACAAATAGTGAGAAATGACATGCCATCAGGAGCAGTCAGCATGAACATGCAAGTCTTCATGACCCCTCAGGACAACTAGGCTATTCCAGAGGGTGTGCACAGTCGTGTCTGCTGAATAAAAAAAAGCAATAAGACTGGTGGTACTGCACAGGGATTTCAATTAGCATACCTGTAGGAAAGGTCACTTAGAAGCTTCCTGCTTCGGAGAGCTCGAACAGAGAGAGAGAGAGAGAGAGGGAGGAGGAGAGAGAGGGGAGAGAGAGAAAGACATTGAGTCGGACAGCTGCAACAGCTGTTGATTTCCTTAGGTAGCTGTTTCATTTACCAACACGTTGCATCATTGGTTACAGAGCCGATGAGACACAAAACATGTATTCCTTGCATTCGGTTCCATAAACCGATAGACAAGAGTCAGTTAAGCAAGAGTCAGATGCTTCCCTTTTCAGACCGATCTTTACCATCTTCTGATGAATGGATGAAGGTGGGTGGGTGGGGTGGAGAACAGGTAGGGCGAACTGCTCGAGACAGCATTACAAGATGTTGAAAAGATAAACAGACTTAAGAGGAAAGTATCTTATACGTCGAAGATGCAGTCAACAGAACCAACATGGCTTTTGCAGTACTTCCTAGAGAAATTCTACTAGCAATGGACTGGCTAAACGAACTACCAGAAGATTTCGGAGAACACAAGTTGCAAATATGCAAAGAAATTGGATCACGCTACGTTAAGCCTGTCAAGAGATAATTTGCACTATAGAGTAATTGTCTGCAAATAGGAAAGGCAATGTTTAAACAACCGCCAGCACGTGGGACCTTTCTTGCTCTTTCCAGCATCTGAAATACTCTCAGGCACTTTCAGAACGACACTCTTTTCAGTAACTGGCAGGAGAATAAGATAAAGAGTGACTATGACGAATGTTGTATGGGTATACTAGCCTGACTTATGTACAGCTAGTTGTAATGATATCTTGTTTTAACGATCGTGTATTTTTCATATAATTATTCAGTTTGATTTATCAAAATTTTAACCCGTCTAATGTATAACGTTTTTACTCATTCTCATCGTGATTGTTTAAGAGCGGGGCGCTAACAGAATCCTTAGCACGTCGAACAAAATGCTTAGCAGCGTTTCGTCCGTCTTTACGTTCTGAGTTCAAATTCCACCGAGGTCGACTTTGCATTTCAGCCTTTCGAGATCAATGAAATAAGCACCAGTTGCGCACTATGGTCGATGTAATCGATTCACACCCTTCCACCAAAATTTCAGGCATTGTGTCTATAGGAGATAGACGTATCATCATTATTGTTAGAGCGGTGAACAAGCAGAATCTTTAGTATGCCGGACAAAATGCTTAGTTCAAATTTCGCTGAGGTTGACCTTTCCTTTCTTTCTTTCAGGGTTGACAAAATAAGTACCAGTCGAATACTGGTGTTGATATAATGGACTAGCCACCCTCGCCCCAAAAGTTCAGGCCTCGATCCTTTAGTAGAAAAGATTATTATCGTTACTGAGTGCGAGAGCAGTGTATGCCATCA
This sequence comes from Octopus bimaculoides, assembly GCF_001194135.2. Taxonomy (NCBI): domain Eukaryota; kingdom Metazoa; phylum Mollusca; class Cephalopoda; order Octopoda; family Octopodidae; genus Octopus; species Octopus bimaculoides. The sequence goes on along the minus strand of NC_068981.1, from coordinate 77,869,657 downwards.
AAGTGACACTGGGTAAAATATATGAAGCCCAGTATACCCATCATGACTATCCGTCTGAAAGGGTATACCAAACACATGCTTCACAACCATATATGCGCGACATGGTGATTTCATATGAAGATTAACAGCGCATGACTTTACAGGTGGGGGCCCAGTTAGAATTTTCTTCATGTCCAGTAGCCCATCCCACTCAAAAGGTCCCTGAATAAGGGTTGTTTAAGGATGTTGAATGAAACACCCATGTTTCTAGAGGTGAATTATTCAAATCCCAAAGAATTCCTCTCAACACATGTCTATGATGCTCTTACACTACTTCTGCTCGAGATCAGAGATGCACATATCGTCAGCCACTAAGGGACATGCTCAACTGGTTAAGGTCAAACAACTGACAAGCAAATCTGTGGTATTCAGCAGAATATTTGCTGTAGCCTATCTTTTATAACCAAAACAAAACAATGTACATGATAACACTTCCAATCAGTTAAGATGAGAAGCCATGAAAGCCACAGCCTGGTACTGCACCAGGGCATTTATTATTATTATTATTATTATTATTATTATTATTACATTCGCTCTAAATAGCACGAAATTGTCTCCCTCCATAAGCTCCACTAAATTTGAATCACTTTTTCTTACTAGATGCCTGTATGCATTGATTTTTGTTGTCAATTTTGTAGAAAAACTTATACACAATATACCTTTAGGCCTCTATTTATATGACGGTCTCACTCTGTGTCCGCACTCTCGTTGGAATTGTGTGTTAATATAAAAATAAACATCACAATTATATTAGAAAGAATCGTGAATTTTAAATAATGCCATTATGTTTTTTTCTCTGAAGAATGTTATGGTGAGGTCACTAGTGATTCAAAGAGTTATAAGGAAGATTGTAATGATTCCATAATAATTATAAAAATAGATAACAACAGAGCAGAGCGAAGGCGCCATAATATCCAAAAGTTTTGTCGTTGCAGTCAATGCAGCTGCTACTACGACATTGATGTCGTTTCAAAGACATCAGGATGAAATGATTTACAATGCCATTGGCTGCAACATCAGAACAGCAACAACAACAACAGAAATAACAACAGCAGTAGCAACAACAACAACAGAAATAACAACAGCAGTAGCAACAACAACAACAACTACTACAACAAAAACAACTGCAACAAGAGTAACGATTTCAATGTGACCACAAAGATTTTGTCATTTTCCCGGGAAACGAGTCAAGAGACATCCCGTTTGCTCGAAAAGAATTAAAAAAAAAGAAATCCAAACACGACATCATATATCGTAGAGTGATTGCACTTCCAGCTGTTGAGATGAGTAGAACTCACCTATATATAAAACTGAGAATGACTGTCTGTCTGTGTGTCTCTATGTGTGCATCACTAACACTCGAGAAACCCAAACGATTTCATTCAAATTTTATACTACCCTTACTTAGGGTCCATGCAACTTCTTGTCTGATGCGAGCCCGGAGCAATCTCTTATCTCTTACACTATTTCAGTATTATGTGTCAAAA
>NC_068981.1:77865845-77868121 GCF_001194135.2 Octopus bimaculoides | reverse complement strand
ATATATATATATATATATATAATTATATATATATATATGTATATATGTGGATATATATATGTATATAAGTATATACATTTATGCATATATATAGTTATGTATGTATATTTATGTGCATATATATGTGCGTATATATATGTATATATATGTATAAGTATGTATATATATATGTGTATATATATATATATGTATATGTGTGCGTATATATATGTATATATATATGTAAATAGATTAAGAAATGGAGTTAAACGCAGGTGTTATTCAAATCTTTATGCTTCCGACATATGTTTCGAAGAAAACATTGGTATTATTCCTGAGGGAATAAAATGATGTAAAACAATGCGATCATCTCGTCAGGGAAAAAAGAGAAACAAAACACATCAATAAGCTATTTTGACCTAGTGTGATTACCCCGTATATGATGAGGGAAACGCTGGCAAGTTATTAAAAAAAACCGTTAATAGATTTAACGTGAAGAGAAAGAGAAGGAGGAGAAAGAAAGAAATTAACACAAAATTAAGAGTGGAGAAATATAGTGCGATAGATGAGTGGAAGTAAACATTAAAGGCGTGTAAATAGGTATATGTAGTGGAAATTAAATGTAAGAAGACAGTTAAAAGTCGAATTTTATAGATTGGTAGAAAGTACTTGTGGGAACTAAAGGTATGCTTTTACCAATGTTTGCAACGATAAACGCATTCTTTAAACGTGTTTACAAGAGAATTCGCTGAGGAGAGAATGAGATACTATTCTTCGTTACCGAGCGGACACAAGGATTTACATTTATCATATGGAAAGGATCTAGGTAGAATATTCCATTCCAAATCAGATTGTTTATTATGTTCTTTTTGAGAACAGGAAGTAATTTTATATTGATAAACAGAGTTTCTAGTCTTAAAATTACTGCAAAGGAAATGAATGCGATTCGAATTTATATCAGAAACACTATATGTGTGTGTGTGTGTGTGCGCGCGCGCGCGCGTATAGACATATGTAAATATATTTACATATATTTGCATATATTTATATACATATATATGTATATGTATATATATATATGTATGTGTACATACATACAGACACACACACAGACACACACACACATATATATATAGTGGAGACGCAATAGCCCAGTGGTTAGGAAAGCGGACTCGCGGTCATAGGATCGCGGTTTCGATTCCCAGACTGGGCGTTGTGAGTGTTTATTGAGCGACAACGAGTTTCCGGCAGTGGGTGGTGGTGAACTCTGCTGTATTCTTTAACCACAACTTTCTTTCACTCGTTCTTCCTGATTCTATTGTGCCTGTATTTTAAAGGCTCAGCCTTGTCACACTCTGTGTCACGCTGAATATCACCGAGAACTACGTTAAGGGTACACGTATCTGTGGAGTGCTCAGCCACTTGCACGTTAATTTCACTCCTCACAATGCAGAAATACCCTTAGGATTAATTAATGCGAGAATTAAAAAAGGCGATGAAACTGAACATCATCCAACTACGGACTTTTAAGGAAAAAGTTAATGAAAACACGGGCAGAATTCAAATCAGAGAATGAATCAGAATTCTTAGTAAAAGAATGTGAGATGTGGAACATGCAAAAACAGTAACTTCAAATACTTAGAAAGCGGTTCCCACATAACATTCAAGAGCGGATCCCTTTTCAAAATAAATGCAGATATGAACTGCAAACCGCAAAACCTCATGTACTGCATTACTTGCCCAAACTGCTAAGAAAATTACATTGGCGAGACAAATAATTCCTTCTACCAACGTGCAAGAATCCACAGGCAACATATCCGAGAAGAGGAATTACGCAAAATTCTATTAAGTAAGCATCTGGAAATATGCAGTAATGGAAAATTCAAAATTTTTCCTTTTTGTAAATGTGCAATAGCGAAAAGCAATGGAACTACATTTCATCAAAAAATTCTCTCCAAAATTGTTTGAAAGAAAAGCGGAGATAGTACATTTTGTATTCTATATCGGAAACATAATGCTCATCTCTGTAAATATCATGTGTATATGTGTGGCATTGAGATGCTCAGAAACTTTGCGTGTTTTTCTAGTTTGTAAGTGTTATACTAATGTTCTCTAATGCAAAAACATGAAATTGAAAGAGGCGTAATTTTGTTTTTCGATGCAAAGCATCGAAATTACATACTATAAACATGGACACGTTCCCAAACAAACACACACACACAAACACACGCACACACACGCGCGCACACACACGCACACACACGCACACATACGCACGCACGCATGCATGCACGCAC
>NC_068981.1:77864776-77865835 GCF_001194135.2 Octopus bimaculoides | reverse complement strand
GTGTGTGTGTGTGTGTGCGTGTTTGTCGCCACAACATCTATTGACAACCTATTTTTCTAGGCGTAGGAGTGGCTGTATGGTAAGTAGTTGCTTACGAATCACATGGTTCCGGGTTCAGTCCCACTGCGTGGTATCTTGGGCAGGTGTCTTCTACTATAGCCTCGAGCCGACCAAAGCTTTGTTAGTGGATTTGGTGGACGGAACCTGAAAGAAGCCCGTCGTATATATGTATATATATATATGTATGTATGTGTGTGTATATGTTTATGTGTCTGTATTTGTCTCCCCAACATCGCTCGACAACCGATGCTGGTATGTTTACGTCCCCGTAAACTAGCGGTTCGGCCAAAGAGACCGATAGAATAAGTACTAGGCTTACAAAAAATAAGTCCTGGGGTTGATTTGCTCGACTAAAGGCGGTGCTCCATCATGGCCGCAGTCAAATTACTGAAACAAGAAAAAAGAGTAAAAGAGTACGTTTCATCAAAAACAAAAATCTCTCCAAAATTGAATGTTTGAAAGAAATGGGAAGACGGTACATTCTAAATATAACTCAAAGAAAAGAAAAAGAAAGAGGAAAAAAGAAGGAAAGAGGAGAAAAGAAAGAGAAAACGGGGAAAAAGAGAAAAAGGAAAGAGAGTGGGGAAGAGAGAAAGAAAGCAAAAACACTTTCAGTGGTGACCACACCACACCTGTTTTTTTGTTTGAAGAGGTCATCATACTTAAACCCATCCCAATACAATGGTAAATGACTAAATAAGTAAATGAATGGTGAATAGGAAGGGCGATGCCCCTTCTCTCTCTCTCCCTCCCTCTCTCGCTCTATCTATCTATCTATCTATCTATCTATCTATCTATCTATCTATCTATCTATCTATCTATTTATCTGTCTACCTATCTACCTACCTATATTTCTATCTATCTCCATTGACATGGAACCTCACCCCCAAAAAACAAAAACAATGTTCTCTTCTAAACAAAACGCCCACGAAACATCTGTTTTATATAAATGAACAAGCTGTTTGTACATTCACAAAATTTTATTTGACAAGTTCGAGA
>NC_068981.1:77853131-77864580 GCF_001194135.2 Octopus bimaculoides | reverse complement strand
ATATATATATATATATATATCTACATATATACATATATATATGTGTGTGTGTGTATATATATATATATATATATATATATATATATATTGTAGCCTCTGGCTACACGTGAGTGGATATGTGAGTAGATTTCGTACACAGAAACTGAAAGAAGACTATTGTATATATATGTGTATATTTGTGTGTGCGTGTTTGTGTGTGTCTGTGTTTGTACCCTCACCGTTGCTTGACAACCGATGTTGCTGTATTTACGTTCCCATAATCTAGCAATTCGACAAAAGACACTGACAGAATAAGAACTAGGCTTACAAAGAAGAAATCCTGTAGTCGATTTGTTCAACCAACATGGCCGCAGTCACATGACTGAACAAGTAAAACTAAAAAAAACTATGCCATTTTAATCCCGACCAAGGCCAGGTATCTCTGCTAGTAAAGGACTATTCTCCATAAGTATATTCGTTACAGAGAGTCGACGTGGCAGTATTCAACTGCAGTGGAAAACGAAAGACGCTTGGTCTGAAGTCGAGCAAATAATGTGAGGAGTACAATAAGGGACAGTGTTAGCCATCTACTATCTACAACAATGAACTGAAAATCAAAACAATGACTACAGACATGCATATCCCTAGCATTTAGGATTGTCCCTTTTTAATATGGGACTACTGTTAACTAAATTTAGAGTCACCAACGCGTTTTCTCAAAGGCTAAAATGACGGCAATAAGGAGATCCAAAAAAGGAACGTCCATAGAGTTCTATGTGTTTGTTGCGCCTGACGATTTTCTGGCATACTCGAATGTTTCTGTTTCGAAGACATCCAGAAAATGCGGGTAGCTGCCGAAAGTAGGAAATCCTAATAGCACATTTACAAGTGTGGCATCAACAACAATGTTTACTGCAGACTAATAGAAAGGAGCACACGAATGAGTGTCCTTACAAAACAAAAACAAAAGAAACACCAGAAACATGGACATAACTTCAACATCCGTCGATTCCTCAATTAAGGAAGCTGTAAAGGACGACAATAAATCATCCGAAAATGGGTGAGTGTAGAAGGATCGATAAAAAAGTGGTGATGTAGGAAAAGGGTTATCAGAGGTCTGGCCATTCAAAATCTAAAGGTTTGGCAACCTTCTCAAAGGATGTGGTCAAACATACCTCAATAAACAGGCCAACAATGAGAGCAATCATAACGGCTATAACTGCAACAACATATAATATATAAATAAATAAATATTAATAAAAGGTAAAGTTACCATCTCGAGTCATAAGAGCCGGTTTTCCGACGTGTATATCTACAACGCGTCGCCCGGATCAGGAACGGAAACCACAATATTACGATCACGTGTCCAACACCCTAACCACTAAGCCACGCGCCTCCACGAGCAACAACATTAAAAAATAAAAATAACAAAAAAATTGCCATTCAGGTGTTGGACTTTTTTTTTTATTAGCAGTTCATTGAATGCTATAAATTCATGGAAACTGGTTAGATAATTCATTTAGATATTGGGTACATATATCAATCAAAAGGTATTTCAAATTGCTTGCATCTATTAGAGTATTGGTGAATACTGTGACACATATGGTGGTCCATGTTTGCTGCGCTGTTTCACATTTTTTGACCTCTCCCTTTTTGATCCATTGAGATTTTCAAATGTGAATGCTTTTGTTTCATATTCAGTTTCAATATATTTGAACATATGTGGATATTGTTGTGATCTTCAGGTGTTATGTTTTTCTTTTTTTTATATTATTGTTCCTTTAAAATCTTTTGGCATTTAGCTGAAGCACTTTGTCTTCCTGACGTATCTCTCACGTTTTTCGAAGGATATTAACCATGTTTTTCTGACTCACTTAAGACTTCTTTTTACTTACGGGGAATTATTTCTTTGCGGGTTCCGTGCTGATGCTTGCATTGGTGTTCAGTGGGTTATCATTTTGTGTGTAGTCCGTCGTTTAGTTTCATTTTCAGTGTTCTTTGCGGTCTACATTTTTCAATAGTCGTATTTTAATTTTTTGCATTCACTAATTAGTGAGTGCAATTCTAGGCTCCTTGGATACATGCAGTGTTGTTTATAATTTCTATTGCGTTGAGATTACTTTCCATAATATGTGTATACTACCTAGCAGAACTAGCTTCTGAATGCTGTATATGTACGTCCTGGTGTTTTGACTACGTGTTCATCTGCAATGTTTTAATAATTTGAAAACACCAAATGTTGTAAGGGTTGTTTATGTTACTATTCGGGTTACCTCTGTTTTTAAGGACACATTTTTTATTTCATTTAAAGATACGCAATTGTATGCAAGGACCGATACATAGATCGGAAGGTTCTTTAATTTCTGATGGTAATTGACGACAATATTCTGTCGACTGGTCTCTTGATCCTTTGTCTTTTTCATATTCCAGAGAATAGAGGTTTATCATTCTCTGAGACCGTTTTTGCTCTCGTTCATATCTTATTGTTTTCTTTTCTGTTGGTGTTTCATAAATCGGTATAAGTTCCGGTGTATGGACGTCCAAATACAGTCATGCCTGCAAATGCCTCCCTTGGCTAGGACTGGGCATGTGGATGGTTTATCGTTTCTTTCAAATCTACACATATTCTCTAGTAAATTTACACATATTCTCTTGTAAATCTACATACATACCCCAGTTCTTAATGTATTTCGCTTCATTTCATAATCTTAGTCATATCTAATCTGGATGCTTTTATCCTGTGCTGCCAGTAATACTTTTACTCTCAACCTTGTGTTCTGCTTGCCTCAGCCAATACTTGGACTTTAGTGTCATTTTGAAGCAAACTACTTTAGTTTTTAATAATTTTATCTTCTTACTTTTGTTCACAACTCTATGCAGTGGTATACAATTTTGAAAACTTAAGACAATTTTTGTTTTGTTTGTGTTTTGTTGCTATTTTTATTCATATGCTATCGTTGTTTCTTTTTCGATATATATTTCATTGCATTATATAAAGTATTTTACAATAGCTTTCTACCTATGGAGGACTCCTAACTCCTTGCGTTTTCTGTTGAATAATAGTCTTTCTGTATTAGATTGTAGGTGCCTTATTTTGAATATCCTCGCTATTTTTCTTCCTTACTTCTTTAATGTTGCTAATTCATAAGCGTATAGTTGAGAATATTATAAGTATAATTATTTTAACTAGGAGAACTAATGCATTAATGCCTATTATCCTTTTTATTTCATTTAAATCAATTTAATTACTAATCTAATGCAGTTTTAATATTCCTTCCCAACTTTTCATTTCATTTGTATATCTAATTCATTAATTTCCAAGTATCTGTAAATCTGTATTTGATCTAATTATCTCATCTATATTTCTTTATCTAACATGACAATAGTATTCTTAATTAATTTTCATCTCTTCAAGATTTCAATTGTGCATTCTTCTCCGAATCTTAAATCTATTCCTTTAGTATATCCGTCTATTGTCTGCAGCAATGTTTCTAACACTTTTTCATATGCAGCGTAAAACTAAAGGTCAACCATATAGAAAATATAGTTGATTGTCTTCACAGAGCATTTGTATCCGAATCCTGTCTGGTTCAATGTGCAAGTAAAAGCAGTTAGCCTGAGGTAAATGAGTGGAGCGAGTATATTCTTTTGGAATATTCTTCTCATAAAAGATATGGCGTTAATTTTATAATCTCCTTTGCAAGCTATTTTGTCATTTACTAATAACTCGTAATGTACTTGCATATTGTTGGTGCTGCCTTGTTCATGACTAGAATTTCTAAGCCCACTTGTCAAAAGGAAACTCTGGCTAAAGCCCTTCGATAGTCAATCGTTTGCAAGCTCAGACCCATTTTCTGCTACTTTTCTAGTTTTTGGTTTTGTAACTCTCCTGCTCAGTAATTTATCTTTACAGACACGACTCTATGCGGCGTCCCTTCCACTCTTCGGAAGAACCCCCTATTTCTTGTTCTGGTAATTATTTATCCCGCACAAGGATAAATAAACTCTAGTTAGGATATTTTTGAAGCTATAGAAGGCAGGCCATGAAAATTAAGAGGTTTTTCTTGGGAATTGAGTTGGTTTACCTCACACATGGCAACTCAGGCGTAATATCTAGTTCATTCAGTGTGTTGCTAAGTATATTTTCAAACTGCTTATGCATATATAAATTTATCATTATCTAGATTAGAATATCTGTCCTACCACTTTTGTAGAAAGGATGTTTTCTAATAGTCATAAAGTCCATCCGCTTCCAATACTTTCTGTATGGAGAGAGCAATCGGTATGCTGCATATGATGATATGTCAGTATCTTCAAGTGGTTATTGCCTCTTTAGAGATTCTTGAACAGTGAGGAGGTGTAGTTCTACTGGGCACTCTATTCCAGTTTTCTTTATATTCGTCTTGATACCTTCTGATACTGTTCCGAAGGACCCAACAATAATTGATACTATCTTCTTCTTCTTCTTCTTCTTCTTCTTCTTCTTCTTCTTCTTCTTCTTCTTCTTCTTCTTCTTCTTCTTCTTTTCTTACTTGCCCAGAACCACTATAAGTTGTGGCGACGTGGCCAAGTGGCGAAAGTGCTACACTGGAAACTGTGCGAAAAGTGGGGGTTAGTCAACGCCAGTCTTTTTTTACGTTCTCTTTGTTCTCTTTCGTATGCAACTCTATCTGCAGCATCCATTGCTGCAGTCCAAATAATCTTGTTGGTTTCAGTTATATTTCTCATCAGGGATAATCCAAGGACAGAATCTATCCTTTCAATTTCAGCTTTTAGCTTGCGTCGATCAATATACCTAAGATTGATGAGTGCTTGATCTTGTTCCTCTCTAATATATCGACACATCATCCTCGCTGTGTCTTGTAGATCATCATTGCATTCTTATAATATAGCTCTTCCCGACAGAATCGTTTGCACGCCGGACAAAATGCTTAGCAGTATATCGTCCACTTTTACGCTCTGAGTTCAAATTCCACTCGAGTTCATCTTTGCTTTCTATCCTTTCAGGGTCGATAAGTTCAAGTTGAACATTGGGGTCGATATATTCGACTAATCCATTCTATCAAAATTTCAGGTTTTGTGCCTGAAAAATGGATTATTATTTTTTTTTTCTTTATCACTAGTTTTGTTGGAGCTCCTGGAGTCTTGCATGCGTAGCGGGCTTACAAACTGCGCCTGCAGTACCGTGCTATCCGTCCTTTTCAGTTATCTAATATTTTCCTGATTATTCTGGCCGTGCCACAGACACAAAGCTTTTGTGACAGTTCTACTGGGCACTCTATTCCAATTTCCTTTATATTTCTCTCGATTCCTTCTGACACTGTTCTGAAAGACTCAACAATAATTGGCCCTATCTTCACCTTTCTTCATTTTCCATAGCCGGGCTATTTCGTACTTAAGAGGGTTGTATCTATCTGTCTTTTCGCCTTCTTTCTTGAGTCAAAGGAGCATGGAACATCAACTATATAGCACATTTTGTCCACCCCCACTAGGTCCGGTCTGTCATGGGTCCTTCGTAACAGTATCACAAGGCATCAAGAGGAAGATAAAGGAAATTGGAATAGAGTGCCTAGTAGAAATATTACAAAAGATTTGCCTGTTTGGAACGGCCAAAATAATCAGGAGAGTGTTAGATAACTGAAAAGAACGGATAAAATGGTACTGTAGGCTGCAGGTAGCAAGCCCGCTACGCATGCAAAACTCCAGGAGCTCCAACAAAACCTGTGATAAAGAGAAATAATAATAATAATAATAATAATAATAATAATAATAATAATAATAATAATAATAATAATAATAATAATAATGGACTAAGATGGAAATATCAACACAGGATAGAAGGACGAGAAAGCTGATGTCGCTACAAGAGGCGCTGCACCCTAAAGCAAACGTAAACAGAGTGTATATGAATATAAAGAATGGCGGCAGAGTACTAATTAGTATAGACCATTGTATAAGGAGTGAAAGGAGAACGCTTGCCGAGTATTTTATAAATAGCGATGAAGAACTGCTGCAATATGCCGCGAAAGATATAGGTGTAAATGCAGATGAAATGATGGGAAAGGATGAGTTTAACCAAAGAGCTGAGAAGAAGAGACAAGAAGACCTTTTTGAAATGACAACGCATGGACAGTTTTAAAGGAATACACAGGACCTTAAGGATAATACAATATCCTGGGCATAGCTTGAGCGAGGTGATTTGAAGCGTACTACCGAAAGCCTGATCATTGCTGCACAAGACCAAGCTCTCGCTACCAATTCAGTGAAGTATAACATCTATAAAACTTCTGACACCCAGAAATTCAAACTCTGTGGAAAGAGTGTGGAAAATGTGACCCACTTAGTAAGTGGATGTGAGAGCCTTGCACAAAAAGAATACAAGCACCGCCATGATAAAATGTGTGTGTATCTTCATTGGCTCTTGTGTCGTAAATATCGATATGAAGTAACAGAGAACTGGTATGAGCATGTACCAAATAAAGTTATGCAGGAGAAGGGAAAAGTAACGATACCCTGGGACTGTGATTTTCAGATGGATCGTGTAATCGAACACCGTTGGCTGGATATTGTCATATTGAATAAGAGAGACAAATACTGTCAGATCATTGATGTAGTCATACCAAATAACATGAATATTGTGAGTAAAGAGGTTGAAAAAATCACCACGTACTCCGAATTGAAAGTGGAAAGTGGCAAGACTGTATAGAATGCGGGAGGGTAATGTAAAAGTGATACCAGTGGTAATCGGATCATTCAGCTCAATCCCATTGAAACTTCAAGACATCTTAAAGCAACTGGAGACCCCATGCAAGATTGATGTCTTGCAAAAAGCAGCCTTATTGGGCACAGCACACATCTTAAGGAAAGTATTATCTGTCTGAGGTCCTTGTTGTGACTTGACAGATGACTAAAGACTCCGGTGCATTTTTACTTACACTGTGTTACGAAGGAATAATAATAAATAGGGATGACAGAAAAAGATGGTATAGGTATACCCCAGGAAAGGTTTCTATTATTATTATTATTATTATTATTATTATTATTATTATTATTATTATTAGTAGTAGTAGTAGTAGTAGTAGTAGAAGTATTCGCGGGGTCAGAGTAGATGGCTATCTATCTGAATAGTGTGGTACTATGCCCTCATCCTTCATAAGTGTTGCTCCTTCACACCGTACAACGCCACACAATTTTAGTTTTTGAAGTTTTGTTGCAGAAATTGCATTTCTGAAGAGCATATTGCACAAAGCTGGAGATAGGAAGGTAGTATGTTTCTAGTGGATGTTGTTACTTTCATAGTTTCACACACCTTGGCAATAGATTAATCAAGTTAATCCCCTTCAACCTGAAGGGATATGAGGTGGAAATAGAATGTATTAACCAAGGGTAGCTAGCAGGTTTATAACTCTAACTTTTAGCAAGATGAATCTATGCTGGCCATTTCTGACGTGTGATCGTTGCTGGTGATAGGGAGGGGCATACCTTCAGAGACTCCTTGATTGCTATTAAGTTTTATTTCTAGCAAGCATAAACCACTGGCACGTTTTTGGAAACTAGTCTGTTAGTAGGCAAACACAGACGCCCGACACATGGAAGGTGGAGTCGATGGAACGTCAAAACTGAATTTCTATAGTAAGTTAGTGGATGTTATGAACAATTGTATTCTTAGGGATACCCTGGTCTTCGATGCGGCATTCTGAAAAATATTTTCTAGAAAAGTTTTTAAGTTGGCAATCGCGGATAATTTGCAAAAGTTCTTCGAATATAATATTAAGTGGGGTCTGAAGGCAGTGAGCTGGCAGAATCGTTAGAACGCCGGGCAAAATGCTTAGCAGTATTTCGTTCGTCTTTATATCCTGGGTTCAAATGCCACTAGGGTCGACTTCGCCTTTCATCCTTTCGAGGTCGATAAAATAAGTACCAGTTGAGACTGGGGCTGATTTAACCGAATTAGCCCCGCACCCAAAATTGCAGGCCTTGTGCCAAAATTTGAAACCAGTATTAAATGAAGACTTCGCCTGTTCGAAATAAACTCACATGTATGGCATTGTCATCATCTGAACTCGTCCAAGAAACATAAAGAACAACAACATTTACCTCTATGCGCTCGTTTAGTGTTCGTGCAGTGTGAAAAGTGGTTTTTTTTTTGTATTGAGAATAATTTAATAAATGTGCAGCAGCTTGTTGTACCATTGTATATTTTTTTTCTTTATATGTGTGTAATCCCTAGAGCTTGGTTTCCATTGTTGTTTGTACTTTTTTTTATGATTATCAAGTCATCTATTATGGGCATTGATATTGTTTTCATTCGGCACTTTCTGGATATCTATATCTCTAAGTATTGATATCTCTTATTCTAATAACAGCTGAACGATTTTCATTAATCTTCTCGCCTGTGTAGATCTGCATATCTATTGTCATCATCTGACATTTTTTCGTTGTGTGAAATGATTTGTTCTTCGCAGTTTCTTCTTTTACTACTGTTATTCTGTTTTATAGTAGTGTCATTATACACTTTTGGCAGGTTTAATGTGAAGATTTTGGTATTGTACCGCAAAACAAAACAAAAAAAACATTTTGGTCTTAGTGGAGTCCTGAGATTCATAGCCAGTGCTAAGCATTTGGTTTATCCCCTTCTACGTTGTCGGATCTTGGTCATGTAGAACTTTTCTTGCTGTTGTTTGTATAATATTTTGTAGCTCTATTTTTAAGTTAATTTAATAACATGCTGATGTTTCTCCACCCAGTTGCCGGCTGTTACCTTAGCCTCGGTTTATATCTTTAGTTTCTTTGAAGGCAACATTTGTTTTTATATTGTGGTTATTTGTATCAGTTTCCTTTTATTCTTTGCTAGGTTTCCGGTAGGTTTCTTGATGCGTCACACCTCTAACTGGCCAGATCAGTGGTAAATGTAATCTTTGTCTGCCTACATTTCTAAAAGCAGCCATTACATTTCTCGTGTTAATATTTTGCTTAGCGACCGGTTGAGGATATTATAACTATAACTTATCTGCAGTATTCATACTTATCATTTATTTTTGGCATTTAGCCTACTATTAATTATTTATCTGATACGTCTATAATATTTCTTCCTAACGTTTCCCTCCCTTTGTGTGCGTTGTCTTCAGTATAAATCATTAATTCCTAATTACAGAGATCCGTGTTTGGTATAATTCTCTTAAAATAATCCCAGTCAAGGTTACTTTGGTACATTACCCTCCAATGAATTTCATCTTCGTTCCCCTACTCAACCTGTGCTTCCAGTTCTCATTTGTAGCATAAAACTTGAGCATATCGATATACAAGAGATGATTGACAGTCATTCTATGATGTTTGTATCTGTACTGAAACTGGTTGAGAATGCTCATTAAAGTTGTTTACACTTCATTGAAAAAAAATGGAGTGCGGAAATGGTGCAGTATTTTTAATAGTTATCGGTTCTTTTATAACTCTTTTTCTGTTTGCATTTGTAAGACTGTTCTCCATTTAACCATGGAATTTACTTGCATATTGGGGGTGCTACCTTACTCACGGTGGTTAATGTTTCTGGAATTTACGTTTAGAGAATACTAGCAAAAACCTTCAGGTAATCAATCCATCAAAAGCCTGGACATTTTTCTCATAGTCTTCTTAATAGTTGTATTCTTAGTTGATTAGTAACTAATTATTTTTCATCATCAGAAAGCTTTTGTAATATCATATTTGTTCTTTAATAATATATTTTTGCTATATTGCTATTTATCCTTTGCAGTGTATTGCTCTAACGTCTTTGTTTACTATCAGCGGTTAGGCTATGAGAGAGTGAAGGCACGTGGCATAGTGGCTAGCGGTATTCGGCTCACGATCGTAAGGTCATGAGTTCGATTCCTGGTAGCTGCGTGTGATATCCTTGAGCAAGACACTTTATTTCATGTTGTCCACTCAGCTGGCAAAAATGAGTAGTACCTGTATTTAAAAAAAAACAGCTTTGTCACATTCTGCTTCACGCTGAATCTCCCTGAGAACTACGTTTACGATACTCATGTTTGTGGAATACTCATCCACTTGCACGTTAATTTCATCAGAAAGCTGTTCGATTGATCGGATCAACTGGAACACTCGACGTAACCGACGGAGTGCCAGTAATGGGACATTAGTGTTTTGGATATGATGTTTCGTCAGTCTAAGAATTATAAATTTTTTCCCTCGGTGGGCCATTCATACGCTGTTTCTGATCCATTCAATACAACAGCGAATAATTTTCAAAGCAGTTTCTATGAGCCACTTAATTATTAGAGGCAGAAGTATGAACTTCATTTCTTAGTGTTTTGCAGCCATTTTCCTTTTTCTGTTGTCTCCGAGCTACATTTTGCACCCCACGACTGTTCAAATCTCGAACATGTCTTTTTTATTAACATCATCGCTTGCAGCGATCCAGAAGCAAACACTTTGAAGACGGTCTACATAAGACCGTATTCAAAGTGTTTGCTTCTCTTATTTGCACTGACTAGGTTTCCGTTTTGTTTTGAACAAAGTTTTTAATGAACTCATTTGTGTTAGAACTGAACTATTTCCTTTATTCAAAGTATCGTTGCTTTGGATAACGATATATTTTTGAGAGAGGATTCCTTGTTTTAGGTGATTCCAATTATAAGTGTCAACTATTTTTATTATGTTGCATTTCTGTAGTAATTGCCTATCTTTATTTACTTTCATGTACGTCTTTTAACTACTGGTTACTTCACCGTTTGACAGATTTTTTTTTACATGTTTCTTTTTTTCCTTTATCTTTCTCTGTTTGCTTGAATTTAGATGTCACTTTATGAGTTAGTTTAAGCAAGTAGCCACATTCATTACAATTACCGAACACAACGTCACATAATTCATTTATCTTGGTTATATTAACGATAGTGTCTGTATTTTAAAAAATCTGCGATGGCTAAACTTAAGATTTTATTCTTGTAGCTATTTTGTCTTTATGTTTTATATGTTAGAGGAGCCATAGATAAATTTAAATATTTAAATATTTCCATCTTTATATTATTATTATAACATCAATAATTAACAATTATTAGCATTTTCTATTCTCAGTCCTTCGTCATATGCACTTGCCTATCAGTGTATTACTGGTTCAGTTTTTTTGCTGGTCAGTATTCTGAATATTCTTAATTATGTACGTATCCAAAGATCTGATTATGTTATATGTTATTTCTTTTGTTTCTTCCAGTTATGCTGGTTTATTTGTGATTTATCTTCTCAGTATTTATAGCTTTGTTTTCATTATTTGAATTATTTCAGGTTTTGGCAGCCGGTCTTGCCTGGAGGCGGGTGATTTATATACTATGTACGTATGTATTCACACACACACACACACACACAAACACACACACACACACACACACACACAACTCCAGACACACACGAACATGTACGCATATATATGTACATGCATGAATATATACATATACATGTACACACACACATGTAATAT
>NC_068981.1:77845318-77853121 GCF_001194135.2 Octopus bimaculoides | reverse complement strand
AGTTCAAATTTACAGAAAACAAGAGATGAAGACAGGTGAAGGAACAACAAGCAGGTGTATTAGTTTAATGCTCGGGAAGAAGGGAAAAGTCTTTGACGTATCGAACCTACACTCTTCGACAGAAAGGATCGAGAGGAAAGAAAAAACGGAGTGAGTGAAAAAAAAGGGGGGAGTGGAGAGAAAATGTGTAGAGATTAACGGTTCATATACATAGGCATAGTCAGCTACATAGCATATTTAATGTATACACAGTCAAACGAGAATTCGTCGTTTCTGATACAGGAAACATTGAGTAAAACATTCACTGATGTTGGTTGCCAAGAGCCACATGTGGATGACCGAGAGTATGTGCCATGGAAAAGGCCCAAAGAGGCTGAACTGCATCTAACACTCTTACTAGCCGTTACTACGTCGAATCTTTGTTTCTTTTTCTCTGATATTTATTGGGTTTTTAACACAGTAAGTCTATTAGTGATGCTGTCTCAGCACAAATACGGTAATAACTGGCCAATCGACAGTGTGTAAGTATGGCTATTTAATCAAATACTACTACAATCTATCTATCAGTCTATGCATATATATATATATATATATATATAACAATACAATCAATACATACATACATACATACATAAATACGTACGTACGTATATTATCCCTGTATACTCCTAAATGTTTTATTTTTGGGAGTAAATTTAAACGCTTTGTATTTGTGTTGTCTATGTGATAAATAAAGAGAACAATTTCATTAATATTATCACTGATACGTCATTAAAGGCTGGATTCGTTTGTGCTAACACTTTTCAGAAATAATATGTATTAATTCTATAATACACGTATATTTAATTGCATTTATGATTTTGAATTAAAAGTTTTTTTTTTCATGTATCGATATCAATAAGTCATTGAAAGTAGGTGTCAATCCCTTCAGCTAATCAATAGTTGAATACGCATTACTGAAAACAGATACTAAAGAGTCATACAAACCTGTTTAGTATCTGAGTTGCAATGTTCAGTTCAATAGTATTTCTTTGTTATGCAGGGCGGTTTTAAAACCTCCCTTAATCAAAATCACAAAGAGTGTGAATAAGAAGGAGAGAAAAAGAAAAAGAGAAAAAGGGAGAGAGAGAGATTGATAGATGAATAAACAAATAAATAGATGGATAGACAGAGAGAGAGAAAAAGAGGGTGTGGAAAAAGAACGAAGGATTTGGAATTAAAAAAGGCGCGTGTAATAATCAACTTCCTAAGATGTTCGCTGTCACCTTTCATCTGTTATACAAGAAGTTTTCTCAGAGACATACATGAACAGATCTTTAATAAAATAGGTTTCTCAAAATTAAATTCAGTCAACAGCTTCTAGATTTACCGGTATCATTACACTACCCTAACCTCATCCAAAACAGTCAAAATCACCAGCATCACTAGATGATCGTCGACTTATTTTGCTTGGATGATAAACACAAGCATACACCAATCCATACACACACACGTACACACACACACACACACACACACACACACACACACACACACACACACACACACACACACACACATGAACACATGCACACACTCTCTCACACTTATACGTACATGAACATATAAATACATATAGATATACATAAATATGTACATATATGTATACACATACACGCACATGCATACATTGTGTGTGTATATATATATATATATATATATATATACTATTTCAAACTAAATTGTGTTTCTTTCTAGTCTAGTCCTTTTGAAAATTCAAACGCATTTCTCCTTACTGTATGATATCCGGATATATGCATATGTGTATGGGGAGGAGTGGGTGGTAGATGTTTTGGGGTGAATATATATGTGTAAATATACATGTACGTGCATTTGTATGTACATAAATATACGTACGCGCACACGCGCGGGCACTATCGTCCGCACACTGGCAGGCAAACGCGCACATACACGCATGCAAACGCACACGAACACACGACGCAAATGCACCACGCGCACACACGCGCACAAATATTATGTATTTCATTTTCAGGAAGGTAGTGTAGAATATATATATATATATATATACCTTCATTCATATACACACTACACTATATGTGTAGTGTGTATATATCTATATTTATATTAAGCAATATTAAATCTCTGACCGACTATCTATCTATCTATCTATCTATCTATCTATCTATCTATCTATCTATCTATCTATCTATCTATATATCTATCTATCTATGTATATGTGCATATATATATATATTTAACTTCGTTCATATCCACGTATATGTGTATCCCTCTCTGTCTCTGTCTCTCTGTTTCTGTATACACACATACACATGCATACACACATATACATATATATATATTTATACATACATACACATATATATCATATACACCCGCGCGCACACACATACACGAATGTAAATGTATGAAGGTATGTGTGCTTGACATATTCTTTTGTGTTCTATATTGCTCTGGAATCGATGTTTTTACTTTGAAGTTTGCTGTAGCATATCTTCAGGTTATGTTTATATAATATTTCTTATTTTAGGGATTTTTGCATTAAAGCGTTGTATTTTGTGAAAATTTATATTCTGGCGAAAATATATAATGATATTTATGATTATATCTCTTGTGATTATCTTATAATATTCATGAAAATATCTTTTGACGGAAACAGTATCAAACACCTACTTTTCTAAAGACTCTGCTCAAAGCATTACATAAAATACGTTACTTTGTTGCTGATTTCTCTGAAGATCATACCTTTTTATTCAGACTTTGACCCTATAGGCATGCACTGTCTTCGTTGGTCACCCATGATGGTTGGCTTTCATGACAAGGGAGGGAAATAAGAAGCAAAAGACAGAGACGATAGACAAGAAAGACACATAAAGAGGAAAGAAGTATAATAATGGTACAAAGTTGTAAACAGACAGAAGAATGGAACTTGGGAAAAAAGACTAACGATGATGGTGGACAAAAAGTCAAACAACATGTATGCAGTAGACACATGTGTTCGGGAGTACAAAAAAAAAAAGAAAAAAAGAAAGCAAAACCAAAGACGAAAGAAAAAATAAACGTAATCTATAAGAACTCACCAATAACTAAGTTTCAAACAGTTGCAGTGGAGCTGAAACAGTGACAAGGTCGCGACTAAATACATGAAAGGTCAATATAGACAGTTCCTGTCTATCTTTAGATAACTAAAATGGCATTCCCGCGATGTATATGCTAGTTCCATCAACCAGTTTCGGATGAAGTCACTTGTTAGACAAATACAGCTCGGAAATACATGCATACAAACATGCATATACACTTTCAGGCATGCTTATATACATACATACATACATACATACATACATACATACATACACACATACATACATAGACATATATGCGCGCGTGTGTGTGGGTATATGTATATATACATATGTAGTTATGTATATGTGTGTGTGTGTATATATATGTATATATATACGTATCTTTTAACTATCATACACATATTCGCACAAATATAGGTGTGAATGGATACACAGACAGACACCTCCGCGCACACACACAAATATACATACATATACATGTATGTATATATATATATATATATATATATATATATATATATATATATATATATATATATATATATATGTGTGTGTGTGTGTGTGTATGTATATAGTCGTTAGTTTTCTGTAGTAAGCGTTCCATATATATACACACACACATATATACATACACACACATACACATATATACACACATACACACGCACATATAACATATCTGTATGTAAAAAATTAAACTTCGTTGTTTCTTCCTAAGTAAGCTGGTAAATCAAACTGTTTACCCCATTAACATATGTGCAATAATATAGTACATAAATATTTCTAGTTGCTCCAGGATACTTTGATGAAAACGAATACGAACCAAATGCTAATGCGTCCCTCTGTCCCTCTTTCCAGCTGTCACATCTTCGATGTACTGCCTGGTCAAGGGTGGAATACACCGAGAATGTGTGTATGTTTACTCGCAACTTCACCGGCACCTAAACAATAAGCAAAAATATGCTGCATGCTACAGACTCATACTCACTCACAAGTGACGGCTATTGTATGAGTTTAAATAACGAAAAAGAAGTTATACAAACAGTGTTCTTCAAGATATTAATCAAATTGAAATCTCGGGAAAGTATTATGACGTTTGCCTAAACAGTATTTTACCAAGCATAAGGCGGTGAGCTGGTAGCATCATTAGTACGTCAGGCAAAATGCCTAGGGAGGTCAACCCACCGAGGTCAACTTTGTCTTTCATCCTTTCAGGATCAATGTAATGAGTACCAATTGCGCATTGGAGTCGATGCAATCGACTAGCTTCTCTCCCCTAATATTTAGACCTTGTGCCTATAACAGAAACGAACAGTTTAGCAAACACGTTCTGCAGCGCAAGAATTGTTACGAAGTAAGATCACCTCATACATAAGTTATCTCTCTTTCACTGCTCTTTCAGTCTACTCGTTTACGTCGCAGTTCCCAATAATTCATTATTTATATGAATATTTGTCTAGTCCTCTTTTAAAGCAAAATACCACATTAAGAATCATCCTGATGTCATGTGTTATACCAATTTGTTTTGATGCTGAGTCTGTATGAGCCCTTAAGAATGTATTTTTATGGTGAGCATCGTGAGCTTTCTCGTCGTTCAGTTTTTAGTGATTGTATATAAAAGTGTCTGTTTATCGAACTTCTCCTTTTCAAGTAGTTTTCTATTCAACCCAGTGTGACAGGTGGTTACAGAAAGCTTCTGTTTTTTTTTTTTATTACTCCGTCTGAAGAGAGATATAGTTCTCGAGACAGGACTGGCTGCAACATACAAATTTCTAAGTACGATAACGCTTATTTCATTTATATTATGTATGGGAAGATAAATTTTTCAATTTATCCTTTTGCTCTATAGGCTTAAGACAGTGTCAAATTTTTCATGCCATATGAATACTAACCCCGTTGCGGATGAGAATGTCGAAGTTGTTGAATGTCTCACTTATCTCGGCAGTGAGATTCATAGCAGCATTAACTGCAAGTCTGAAGTGCTAAAAAGACTTGGATGAGTTGGTGGAGTTGTAGACTCATTGGACAAGAGTGTTTGGCGCTACTGATGTCTGTACAGGAGGACAAAGATTCTGGTATTTAGGTTTTTGGTTCTCCTTGTTTCGCTCTTTAGTTGTGAGACATGAACACTGTCCGGGGCCCTTAGGAGCTGTCTGAATTCTTCGATACCCGGACACTTTGCAGGACTATGGATTACGATTGATCGGATTTCGTATCCAGCGAACGATTCTACTCAGAAACTGGGATGCGCCCTGTTACTTGTATGATTCGGGAGCACTAGTTCAGACCGTTTGGTCCGGTTGCTTGTTTTTCCGAGTTAGACCCTACTTGCTGTGTTCTTTTCACTGTGTATCCGGCTGGGTTGACAGCACGTATTGGTTGACAATATACCACATAGTCACGGCAGATGAGGAGTCATCTCATGGAGATGGGGATTGACTGGGACTCCACTCGATGAGTCACTCGGGAGGGCCCGGGAGCATACCGATAAATGGTGAATGCAGCAACTCACTGCAACGGCGTATTTCTCCACACATGACCTGACATGACCTGATATGAATAGTTAAACATTTTTATATAAAAATATTTCGTTAATTATGATGTATCACGTGGAGAGCGAGTGCACGTAAGTCTTATTACCGAGTGTATACATGCATGCATACATACATACATAAATATATACATACATGTATACATACAAATATATATATATATATATATAAGCGCATACACATACACGTATGCATGCGTGTATGCGTGACTGTGTTAAAATATGCATGCAAATACATATACATGTGTGCGATGTAAGTGAATATATAGACTCGTACTACACACAGTAGATTCTGGTATATGTGTGTGTGTGTGTGTGTGTTACATAAAACACCCTTTAGATTACAACGTTCTTCATGATACGTGAACTTTGCTTTTGAGCGAATACTCGTTTTTACGTTTTCCTTCGCACGTATTACATGCGAATCAAAGCTTAAACTTTTTCATATGTGCATCACACGTCGAGATATCTCACATATATTAATCATGAAATGCTATTAAGCTATCTACGCTGTTAATTTTCATCTTATTTCTTAATTTCTCTTTCTGAAATATTCGCACTCACAGAAAGTGACAAAGAAGAGAAGCAATATGTTTTTTTACTTCAGTTTTTAGAGCAACATTTTCATGAAACGGAGAGAAGACAAGCCTAAGTAAACATCTTTACATAGTTGCTCGGATTGCTAGAAAGTGTGGCGAAATCACCCTTATGTTTTATAAAAGGAAGGACACATTGCAAAATGTAGTCCTAGATACACTATGCTAGAATAAAACAATAGGCGATAAAGTCATGGCTGAAATGTCCCTCTCTATAATTGTTCTCGATCAACACTGGTTTGCAGTTAAATAATGTTTTATATTATAAGCACAACGCCTGAAATTTCATCAACCCCAGTGGTATTTATATTATCAACCCCGACAAGATGAAAGTCAAAGTCAACCCCGGCGGAATTGGAACTCAGAACGTGAAGGCAGACAAAACGCCAGTCTGCATTTTGCCTGGTGTGCTAACGATTCTGCCAGCTCGTCGTAGTTAAATAATATCTATAGGAAAACATTAATCTGCAATCATCTATTTTAAATTATCTCATTTCTCTTCTATTTGAAGACAAGGTGGAACCTCAGCGTGGACATTCGACCACCAAGAAATAGCAGCTAAAAATACAAATGACAGCCTAGTGTGTTTGGAAAGTATACTCGCTCAAGGTTGATATGGATTAACCAATAATCTCAACATCAATAACAGCGTCAGCATTAGTAGCGGCAGGAGCCACGGCAGAGCTACACACACACACACAAACATGCACACACAACACACACACACACACACACACACACATATCTTTATCTTTTATTCTTTTATTTCTTTCAGTCATTGGACTGCAGCCATGCTGGGGCACCGCCTTGAAAAGTTTTAGTCGAACAAATTGGCCCCAGGACTTATTTCTTTTGAGCCTAGTTCTTATTCTGCTTTGCCGAACCACTAAGTTACGGGAACGCAAACACACCAACACCGGCTGTCAGACGGTGATACACATTCACACGCGCACGCGCACACGCACACACACATACATTCACCCACCATACACACATATAGGTATGTTGGTACAAGCAGGAAAAATAGAACTCAAAATATGAGTATATGTATATTTCAATTGATATTTAGCAGAAGTAACAGAGTGACTCAAAGTCCGAGAGTTTCGTGCATTGGCACTTATATATATTTGTATGTATGTGTGTGTGTGTGTGTGTGTGTGTGTGTGTGAGTGTGAGTGTGTGTGTGAGTGAGAATGTGTGTGTGTGAGTGTGTGTGTATGTACGACGGGCAAAAAGTGAACGATAGAGTAAGTACCAGACTCAAAGAAGGAAAAAATTCTTCAAGGTGTTGCTGCAGCATGACCACAGCCTAATGACTGAATCAAGTAAAAGCTATAAGCTAAAAGGTTCTAGCAGATCAGAAAGACTGTCAAGTATCTCACTTCCTCTCATTCTCTGTCTGACTGTCTGATGTCTGACTTGTCTGATGTTTAGCAAATATTTTACAGCTCTCTCTACTGGAGTCTATTGAATCGTCTCTGCTATTATCATTTTCCACGAAATTTTGTGTCCTAGTCCAAAAATACATATATATATATATATATATATATATATA
>NC_068981.1:77838543-77844904 GCF_001194135.2 Octopus bimaculoides | reverse complement strand
ATATATATATATATATATATATACGAGTGTGTCTGCATGTATATGTGTACATATATGAGTGTGTGTGCATATGTGTTTACGTATGTATATGTATGTGAATGTTTGGATGTATGAATGTATGTATAGAAATTTCGTACGTACATATGAGTTTGCACGCAGTGAAAGCCGCTTATTATAATCACGGGTAATGTTATGAAACAATTATTATCAAAAGTAATGGATTTCAAACACGCTCAGGTGTTATAGACTTTGTCCAATGTTATCAACCAGCTTTTAAGAACCTGCATGAAATAAATAGACCTGTTAGAAACAGCAGCCAAATCTCTCTCGGATGAAAACCTACTGATTACAATGAAAGATGGGATGATCATAGCCTTTGATTATTGATCGACTCCACAAAGTTAGTCTGACTGTTAAACTACAAATTCAACGAGAACTACAAAATTTTCATTTGCCAAGAAATTCGGTGAAGTAAGTTATTGAATTTCGCAACTTTAAATACATAGTCACTTTACCAACTCATCAATGAGCACTCTTTTGCTTGTGATAGCTTAGCATTCAAATGTTTCACTTGCAACCGCACCACAGCAGGTATAGTGTACTGCTGCTATTTACACTATTGTAGCAGAAACGATGAAAAGGCCTGACTTTGCCGAAATTTGTGCATAACAGCTAAATGGATAAAATTGATTACAGTAATGCTTTTAGTGAAGCACATTGTTGTTTCAATCATCTCCATCACCCTTCAAATTTAATAAAATAGAACGTGACGAACATATAAAACTTGCCAAAATGTTCCCCTTTTATAATGTACTCTAGTAATCCTCTGCAGGGAAACTGTATTCCAAGTAAACGTCAAATCATATCGAAGGAAAGTAGAACCTTATCTTAATCATAAATTTAGTTGACGTTTGTTTGTAGCTAAATTTGTCGGAATTGAATTTGAAGTCTGTTAGTACGGGTCTGATAACTACACTAGCATGAATTTTCTGTATCAATAATGATACTTCATTGAATTTTGAACACACCATCTATGGATCAGTACACTAATAAATAACATTAACTGCTATTATGTTTGGAAAGAATTTCGTTTGAATGATTGCTTATTCACATTAGCCACGTGATTGCCCGAACAGTCTATTGTAGTTGAGCATCAATTGTTCGAAGCTCGTATTCGTTCAGTATCTTCTGAATGTGTGCTATTAACAAGAACAGAGATTAACCAGTTCTTCATTGCTGACACTAGATAATTTTCCTTCTTATATTATTCAAAGAATTATAATAGAAAAGGAAGTTCAAATGTATGTATAAAAGAGAAAGCACCGTTTAAGTAGATGTCTTTGCAGAACAATGCTGCTGAACATTGTAACACCCTCTTTGTAGTGATGATTAAAAAAAAACAAAAAGCAACAAAATAACGCAGAAGAAAAACAAAACCCAAATCATTGTAAAATTTTAGCCACGAAAAGCGTTAAGTGTTTTTACATATTGGCCTCTAACGAAGATTAGAACTTCCCAGTTTCTGTGATTGCTTTCTTAAAGGGAGTTGGGATAAGATTACCATTATTTTAGTTTATTGTTTGCCTTTTTTTTTCCTTAACGATATCATTCATATTTTGTTCTATATAAGAATATAGCGTGTGTGTTTGTATGCATGTGACCGTGCGCGCGCGTGTGTGTGTATGTATTGTGATGCGTGTATGTAAGTAGGTTTATGTGTTTGAGCTAGTGTGTGTTCCTTTTTCAAGGCAACATCTTATGGGATATGAAAGATAATTTACAATGAAGATAACAGCTTTTTGATCTGAAGCGCCATTCATCAACACTGCACACAGGGATACGCAGGGGATGGGGGAATGGCTGGATTAACCTATTCCTAAGAGTAATAGTAGCGCAACAATCATTAAAAAAAACTCACTTTCGAAAGCCGTGCGTGTATGTAATAGATATAGACTTCCAGAAAAATATACATGTTCAGGCATAGTTATTTGCATATACCTGTAACTTGGAACCAAAGAGATGAGTACAAGCGCGCGCACACACACACATACATACCTCTCAATAGACATATCAGTAAAAGTATTTATTTTTAGCCTTGTTTATCGTTCTACATTCTTAAGTTAGGATTTCAAAGTAATCCAAAGGAAAGATGTTTCTTTTTAACTAATCACAAAAGCCTTTTATTTTAGGGGAACGGAAATTGGAAAGCAATGAGGTTTATTATATCTCAGAGGCATTTAACAATATTACAATATTAGCAAAGTAGAATGACTAACTGGCAAATGAAACCACGTCACCGACTCGCCTCACAAAGAGCTGATTCTGCTGTCCATCAATCCTAAGAGAAGAATTTTTTTTTAGAAGCACGAATTTAATATCTTTCTATTGAATCGATCCCGTGCATTAACGGCACTTATTTTATCACTCCTTGAGAAATAAAAGGCAAATGTTGATGATATCCTGCTTCATACCGTATGGAGGATAGAAACTAAAGCTTGTAAGATATTTAACCCTCACCCACTCAATAGATTTTGCTTCTACTTCCTCAAATGTAAAATTCACGGCACAAACGATCCGTGTTTGAAAGAAAGAAGGGAATGAAGCTATTATGTTTATGCTTTTCGCAGGGACAATATCGTGACTCCACTCTCACTTAATCATTCTCCTCCATCCAAGGCAAACTATTGGGTTCTGAAAGTGAAAAGAAGCTTTAGAAGAGCAATGTTAAATATTTTAAGGCATCTCCCGAATTGGTTGCTCATTTTGATCTATACTCGACCCTTTAAAGTACACAATATTGAATGGTAATCCGATGGAAAGATGTTTCTTTTTAACTAATTACAAAAAGCCTTCAATTTTAGAGAGATGGAAAATAGAAAGTAGTAATGTTTATTATATCCCAAAGGCATATAACAGTGTTTGTAAAGTCAAATGACTTTAATTGGGAAAGGAAACCACGTCGCCAATTTGCCTCGCAGAGAGCTGACTCCGTAAGTGGCAAAGTATTAATTAATAATTCAGATTCAACTCTATATTGTCTTTTGTATTGACCCCGCATTAACCCCACTTTACCCTACGTAAAATGTTTTGATTATATACAATTGTGAATGACGAACACTTAAAAAGTATCGATCTATTTCACAGAAGTCATCGATTCATATTGTTTCATTCAAAGTTATCAGTATCAGAAAACAGAAAATTAACAACAAGAAATAAATAGCAGTCATGAAGGTGTGACTCGAATTTCTTTTTAAAATATTCTATTACGTTACATTTAATTTAGTTGTTATGTTATTTCAGTTAAAGTTACACATTTTACCACACCTACACGATACTCTGAGAACATTTGCTTTTTTCCTTGTTTGCTTCAGGCCTTAAATAATAGTTTAAACATTCTTCGATTAAATCTTTTGATTTACAGATGTGTTTGGAGTGAAGAATTTAAAAAGATAGAAATACATGTAAGTGTAATCTTTAAATTTTTAGTTACTTCTTCCATTCCCACTTTTTTTTTGCCAAAATATGATAAATTCATACCTAAGGAGATAGAAATAGTTTCTTCCTTAAAACCGACATCCTTCTCCAAAGATAGTAACAATGTGTGAAGGAACCCTGATATTCTGATATCTATAGTCTTAATGCAATTAATCGCAAGACTCGCAGCTGGCCGAATCACTAGAGTAAAAAGTGTTGCTGTTTTAGACACTTAAATCTTAATGGCCCAGATTTATCAACTAAAAATAGATAACACCAAGGAGAAGAACAGTTTGAAAGATAAATATAGTGAAGTTATAGAATTGACAGCTATTATGAATGGTGGGCTTCTATCTAGCATAAGAAAATTATGAAAATAACACTATGCTTTTGTAAGACGGTCGATTAACAGGAGTCGTAGAGCGTTGTTTAAATACAATATTTGTTTCGGCACCCATTTGTCACATGCTTGACGAAAATTCGTGTCTCGAGATATAAGAAACACAATGTATATCGAAACAAAACTAACACCGAAACAGCAAAAACTGACGTGACGAATGGGTACACATAATTGTCAATCCCCAAGAAAGGTGAAACGCATCTAACATTCATGCGAGTCACTGCTGCGATGATATTTGTTTCACTTCAATATACATATTCTGCTTTTAATACATGTGCACAACGACCTTTTTTCTCAGACAAAGATCACAGCAGCAAGACTTTCGACGCTGTATATAAATCTAGCATCATACATAGATGGCAATAACATATGTATGTGTGAGTGTGACGCGTGTCTTGTACACACACACACACACACACACACACACACACACACACACACACACACTTTTATATATCTAATCTTACATATTAAAACTGAAAATGTCTGTGTGTGTGTGTATCGATATGTGCTCGTTTTGAACAAAACCGCTCGACCGATTTTTCTTAAACTTCACACGCACATTGCTTATGTGTCTGGGGAGGTTTTAAGTATAAATTGATTTCGAAAAAAATGTTCGGGTAAACAGCGGGATGAATAACATTTGGGTGTGAGTGAACGGAGGAAGTAAAATTTTTAAGCTTCCAATGGAAATAATCCATTCCCTCATGGAAATAACCACCAAGGGAAATAACCCATTCATTTTCAGTATGCTTATTTCTTAGTATTT
Organism: Octopus bimaculoides; assembly: GCF_001194135.2. Lineage (NCBI taxonomy): Eukaryota > Metazoa > Mollusca > Cephalopoda > Octopoda > Octopodidae > Octopus > Octopus bimaculoides. The sequence continues at coordinate 77,840,261 of NC_068981.1, read as the reverse complement.
GAAATATTTTAGTTATTTTCGCAATTTATTCAATGCAACGCTTAAACAAGTAAATAGTATTCTGCTAAACAATAGATCTACTTATTTCGGTTAGTGACTTATTCACGAATATACCAACACAAACGCTGCTGAGGGTAATATTCTCTGGGAACGCACAAAAGCATTTTTTCACAGTAAAATTACTTTGAATTGTTATTATCTCATATCTGATTAGCCTGTTATTACGTGACATGTTTCACAATTTTATATATATACATACCTTATTAGTGTATACATACAATAAGGTATACATACCTTATTAGTGTTTCCTCGTAAAATCTATATACTCTAGGAACGTATTCGGGGCTACTTTATTTGAATTCTTACTATAGGCTAATTAATTACATGTTATTACATGAGTGACTTCACAATTTTGGTATTCATAACTTATTGAGAATTCCTAAAAACAAGATTCTTTGTAAGACAGTTCGGTATTCTCAATAAATACACAAAAACCATTTTAAGAGCTACATACTTTGTATTGTTGTTACTGGATTAGCGAAACAATTATGAGAACGGAACCAAGGGATAAGCCCGCTTTCCCGGGAATTACCGGGCATGTCAGCTACTATATGTATATATTAGCTGAATTCTAAAAACAACCACGTGCGAAATGTGTCTGATTAAGATTGGAACTACGAGCTTGAACAGCACCCACCCTACCTCTCCTTTGCAGAAAGACTATTAACACGACTTCAACTAAAATGTAAGACTACCTTTACTTAACTCTATTCTTATACCACTAACTGTTTCTCCTGCATCTCTCATACCACGAACTCTAACATACTCCTCAACATTCTGAAGAAATCTGCCAAACCATTTGGCTCATCGAAACGTTCGTGAATGACTCATTATATAATCTCCACATAATTAAATCAATGGCTAACTAGCCCAGTTGACTTGCTTCTTCTTGTGTTTGTTTCTCCATTCTCCACATAATTATATATATATATATATATATATATATATATATATATGCTTATTATAGCCTCAGGCCGACCAAAACCTTGTAACCTTGTGAGTGGATATTTCGTACTCGGAAACTGAAAGAAGACTGTCGAATATATGTGTATGTGTGTGCGTGTCTTGTGTTTGTACCCCCACCATTGCTTGACAACTGATGTTGCTGTGTTTACATTCCTGTAACATAGCAGTTTGGTAAAAGTCACTGACAGAATGAGTACTAGGCTTACAAAGAATAAATCCTGTGGTTGATTTCTTCGACCGACGGTGGTGATCCAGCATGGCCGAAGTCACATGACTGGAACAAGTAAAAAAATAAAGATCTGTCATTTTAATCCCGAGTAAGTCCGGGTATCACTACTAGTACACATATAAATGAATACATATGAGGGCACATGGCCTAGTGGTTAGGGTGCTCTACTCACGGTCGCGAGATCATGGTTTCAATCCTTGGACCTGTTGGTGCGTAATGTTCTTCAGTAAAGGACTTCACCTCACTTTGCTCAGCGATGGCTTCAGCACCTGATGTATGGTACATGGCGCACCCGTTCAGCCAACGTCGATTTGATGGAAGGAGTGAGCTAATGTACAGCACATAGGTCTCATCACTGAAAGCAAATCATTTGAGCAGGCTTTTCAGCTAGATATTGCAGAACCATCTCTCTTAGACTACGGGAGACGGCCATCATATATATATATATATATATATATATATA
>NC_068981.1:77830841-77833473 GCF_001194135.2 Octopus bimaculoides | reverse complement strand
ACACACACACACACACACACACACACACACACACACATAGTGAATGCGGGTGGCTTAGTGGTTAGTGTATTCGGCTTACGATCGACGATCATGAGTTCAGTTGCCGGCGACACGTTGCATCCTTGAGCAAGACACTTTATTTCACGTTGCTCCAGTGCACTCAGCTGACAAAAATGAGTAGTACCTGTATTTCAAAGAGCCAGCTTTGTCACACTCTGTGTCACGCTGAATCTCCCCGAGAACTACGCCAAGGGTACACGTGTTTGTGAAGTGCTCAGGTACCTGCACGTTAATTTCACGCCAGGCCGTTCCGTTGTTCAGATCAACGCGAACCCTATTCGTCGTATCCGACGGAGTGCCAGTTATTATATACATGTTTTTATTAATATTACAATGAATATAGATTTTCGTTTTCCTTCGAATAAAGTAGCTAAGTTTCAACCGACATCTTTAGTGTCTGAGCAGTAGAGATATGATTACTCTATATACGTTGTCGCAAGAGCATTGCTTCGTTAGTGTCTGATAAAAGAAATAGAATGCTGTATTCTTGTTCAATTTTCTACAATTTTCACGTGATACAAAATAACATGATTGAGATTAGCAGATCAGCATATGTATTAACTATATAATAATGGAGGCGCAATGGCCCAGTGATTAGGGCAGCGGACTCGCGGTCATAGGATCGCGGTTTCGATTCCCAGACCGAGCGTTGTGAGTGTTTATTGAGCGAAAACACCTAAAGATCCACGAGGCTCCGGCAGGGGATGGTGGCGAATCCTGCTGTACTCTTCCACCACAACCTTCTCTCACTCTTACTTTCTGTTTCTGTTGTGCCTGTAATTCAAAGGGTCAGCCTTGTCACACTGTGTCACGCTGAATATCCCCGAGAACTACGTTAAGGGTACACGTGTCTGTGGAGTGCTCAGCCACTTGCATGTTAATTTCACGAGCAGGCTGTTCCATTGATCGGATCAACTGGAACCCTCGACGTCGTAAGCGACGGAGTGCTAACAGATTCTAACTATATAATACTATAACAAAAGTTGACAGTACAATTCCTAAAATGCTTTGTAAAATGTACTATAAATCTTCATATACGGACATTTATTCTTACGATCTCCTACGAAAGTGCCAGAGAACACTCTTTTCTGTAAGTGCGCATGAATTCAACTCGAGCTGTTCGCATCTCTGCAGCTCTTAATCTTTTGAAATATTATCCCGCTTTCATTTGAATCATCATTCGAATGTAATATTTCCCTCTCTCCCCATAACCGCTTTCGAAATCCATAAACCGTCCCTCGCAACTAACTGTTTCAATAGTCAGTGAGATATATATCTCGTACGAGACTATTTCTCGAACAAAACCTAGGTATGCTTATTCATTTTATTGCTACCTTACGAACACCCTCTCAACCTAACTACTTTGAAAATGCTTAAATTAAACGTTTTCCCTTTGTTGATATTTAAAATTACTCATTTTCAATTATCCATTTTTACACTTTTGCTCCATATTTATACTTTCTTCATTTATGTTACGTCTATGTTACTGTTTCCCTATTCATCTTTCATTTCGTCAACTGATGAAACGGTGTGGTTATCTTGTTTTACCTTGTCCTGCGCACTTCACTTGTGGTCCGTATTTAATTTTTCTTGTTTTGAAGGCAACGCTACAAAAAGGTTTCGTGCACATTTATTGTCTGTCTGTTAGCGACCATTGCCTTCACTCCTTTCGTCTTTCTCTTCTTCTTTCCGTCTCGCGTTCTCTTTCTCATCTTCCTTTCTCGCTTACGTCTGTTCTCTCTCCTCCCCTTCCTTGTGCGAATCTAATCTTCCCACAATGCCTTTCTGTCTTCCTGTGGTTCTAATCGTACTGTTTGCTAGTGTTTCAATTCGGATGTGCTACTGGTCACTTCGCTCTCCATTCTCTCTCTCTCTCTCTCTCTCTCTCTCTCTCTCTCTCTCTCTCTTTTTTTTCTTTAAGAGCTAACGTCCAGCTACATACTCTCATTTTCTCTTAACGTTACACTTCGTACAACCACCTCCATTTTGTTTTTGGTGTTTTCTTTAGTCGAAATAATTCACTATTTAATATTCTTCGTCACGGTATCCCGTGTTCTGTTTGTTTTAGTCGTACACGCTAGTTTTTCGTCTAATCTTTCATTTATTTGTCTATATTTGTCGTCGTCTTCTCTTAGACGTCATCCCAAGCACATTAAAACGAGAGAGCAGCTCTGTTGTTTATGCACCGAATTTGCCTTGACCTTCAGTCAACAGCTAATGATATGCTATGGTTATCTTGTTTGTATCTTGTCCTGAGAGTTTTACTTCGTGCTTCTCTCAAGAAGGCAACTTCTCTCTTCACCATGATTTGTTTTTTAGACCACGTGCATCAAGTCTAGTAATCTCTTTTCCGTGGATTTTATTTCAGTCTCCTGACAACTATCTTCTTTGTGGATCTTTCCAATTTTTTTACTACCATCATCTCTCACTACCAAACTCTCGCGATCTCCTGCTATTACCGAGTAATTTTAACCATCTTTGAGTTTTCCTCTCTTCACAAGATTCATACATTTCCTCTCTTCTACATTTATAAATTTTAGTCTTTTACAAAGATTTTTACACCTTTACTTAT
>NC_068981.1:77829176-77830154 GCF_001194135.2 Octopus bimaculoides | reverse complement strand
TATATATATATATATATATATATATATGGCGGGCTTTTCTGTTTACATCTACAAAATTCACTCAAGGCTTTGGTCGGCTCGAGGCTATAGCGGAAGACACTTTCCCAAGGTGCTACGCAGTGGGACTGAACTTGGAACCAAGTGGCTGGGAACCAAGCTTCTTACCACACAGCTACGCCTATCTCTAACGATTTTTCCTTCTAATTTGCTTGACAAATATCTTTATTTTCTCACACACGCACATGCTCTTACTTCACACGCTTTCACACAATCCACCAAGCAATTACATAAACATACCAACACTCACACCCCACCCCCACAAACCAACACCACTATACTTCCTTACTTTTTCCCTATTTATACACGCATATATACACCACGCAAAAACTTCTCACTTCTTATGCCTCCTTTCAGACACGGATGCACTCGTATACTTGGTCTTTTTGCCTTCTTATATTCCACACCATAGTACAGCATTTCCGTCAGCTTTTTGGTTTTTTTCTTTTCGATTTTTTTCTTCCCTCCTTTATGTTTTCTTTCTTCTGATGGAAGACTAGCGTCTGAAATATTAAAACACTTTCTCTCTCCATTAAATCGTTAAGCTTTAACGACCTTATTTGTCAAACTCCTTTTCTCTTGTGTTGTCTTAATGATTGCTCCCCCTCCCTTACATATATGGTAGGATTATTTAGTTTCTGTCTCTAAAATCCACTCTTAGAATATTGGGTCGGGTCAGGGCTGTAGTAAAAGACATTTTCTCAACGTGCCGCTCTATGGGACTGAACCCGAAAACACATACTTCAGAAGCGAACTTTTTAACTACATAGCCATGTCCAAATTCCACACCCCAACACACTCCTACTCTACCTTCCCACTCCACCCCATCCAATTCCTTACACCCACCACCCACCCCTACCCACATACCCCACCCTACCCACAGACCCCTACCTCTACCCCACCCTCAGCCTAACCCACACT
>NC_068981.1:77822312-77823174 GCF_001194135.2 Octopus bimaculoides | reverse complement strand
CAGCGGGACTGAACACGGAACCATGTGGTTGGTAAGCAAGCTACTTACCACACAGCCACTCCTGCGCCTATATGTATATATAAAAGATAAACAAGAGTGAAAAAACTACAGAAGGCTTGTGTTACTTGGTTAAAGTATATCATGGTTTGGTTTAGAAGGAATAGTATGTTAGGTTTTGCTCTATAATCTTTTCCTCTCAGTGAGGTGAATTTCCTTATTTAAAAGTGTTAGCAATGGTTAAGTTTGGGTTTATATTTTTGAATGAAGAAGGTTTCCTTATTTAATCTAATTTGTGTTGGTGTTCTAATGGCACATTGATAGAATGGAAAGATTATAAATTGTGGTAGCATTTGTTTTGCGCATTTCTCAATATGCTCACTAAAGGGGATCATTCAGTATTCTGGGCATGCAATCTGCTGTCGATGCAGAGTGCATCTGCGTCTGAGCGATAATCCTGTGGACCCTATGTAGTTTTCGTGGCAGCCCGAGCATCTTTTTACATAAATAAGGTTTCCTGAGCCACAAGGAATGTCAGATTTAACATTGAATTTTGTCCCTCTTTGAAGAGGAATTCTGAACCTTCTAGAAGGTTTAGGCATGTTGCGCAATTTGGCCGACCACATTTTTTCACTTTTGCATCTGTTATTTTGGAAAATAATCTTGCCTTTGTGAGGATCTTCTTCAGTGATTTTGGTTGTTTGTAGCTTTTAATGATTTTGTGTGTGTGTAAAATTTCCTTTAATTTGGGGTCCTTGTGTAGCATTGGTATGTTTTGGGTGATGATGGTGAAGGCTTCTTTGTTTCTGGGGTTGTATGTGGATATGTATGGCAGTATTTTCGGGGAAGGTGTGTTGCCGTGTAT
>NC_068981.1:77819364-77822138 GCF_001194135.2 Octopus bimaculoides | reverse complement strand
TATATACAGACATATATACATATATGCACATACATATATGTGTGTGTGTGTGTGTGTGTGTGTGTGTGCATCATTACCAATATCATCATAATTTCACATCCATATTCCATGTTGGTATGTATCGGACAGTTTGACAGTATCGATGGGTTCAAGAATTGCTATTTCTAATTTGGTAAGGTTTCTATGGCTTGATGCTCTTCTTTCCGGTAATCACTTTACACCGTGTTGTGGATGTTTTTTCGTACACCAACACTAGTTCGGTCGCTATGCAACTGACAAGATTAGGAATTCCTTGTATGGAAGTGGGTCATTTTTGTGGTAGTACATGAGAGGTTAAAGTATGAGACAAGGCGTGAGAGCCGGTTTCTTGCTGTAGTGAAGCTATATGGCTATTCACAAGTAGAAGAGAGGTTGAGCATGGTTTGGTGCAACAGGAAAGAGATGAAATAGTGTTGATGAGGTTTTCGGATGATTCCTCATATGCGGTGAGTTGAGACGAGTGGGGATAGAAGAATCAGGCGTGTAGATGGGGGTTTCAAGAGTAAATGAGGAGTGAGAGATGAAGAAATGGGCGAAGGGTGGGTAGATATGTAGCAACTGTAAAGATTGGGTAGGGAATGGTGGATAAGGGGTGGGATGACCAATAACGCACGAGTACGGTGAGGTTGGCGGAGGCAGAGGACAGCGGCTGAGCGCGGCAAGTTAGTAATGGTCATACTGGACAGATGAATGACAGAAAGAGATGATATGTAGTTTGGATGTTGCAGGAGTAGGGAGAGAGAGAGAGAGAGAGAGAGAGGGAGAGAGAGAGAGAGAGAGAGAGAAAGAGAAAGAGAGAGAGAGAGAGAGAGAGCGAGCGAGAGAGAGACACAAACAGACAGACAAACAGACAGAAAGACAAGCAAAGGGGCAAGCGTGGTGCATAAAGAGAGAGTGAGAGAGAGAGAGGCAGGCGTGGTGCATAAAGAGAGTGAGAGACTTGTAGTAGTAGGGGAAGAGCGATAATTTGGTGACTCAATGTAGGAGGTGGCGGTATGATCAAAGTAAAGTGTGGGTGGAGAGAACAATATGAAAGGATGAAGAATAGATGACAAGTGAAATGGCATCAGGTAGCAAGAAAAAATGAGTGGTATTGAGAGAGAGCTGCAGTTAGAGAGATAATGGGTGTTGAGGAGGATTTGAGGAGGATTTGAGGAGTATATATTGGATGAAAGGTCTATTTGTGCAAACACATACAAACACATACGCACAAACATATATATACACACAGGCTCACACACTCATGCACACACGCGCGCACACACACATACACATGTATATTTAGCGTTTCCAGAACTGAGTTTCGTCGAGGTTAGCGAGTCCTTTCAAGAACCACGTATCGGCAGTCATCCCAATATTCCATGAGGGCCAAGATCCTGATTTCAGCCTCCACCACTTCATGATAGGAACAGTCCAATGTCTTCCTGGATTACCCTTTCCCAAAAGTTCCTTCTACATTAATTGATCGGCATTTCTGTAGAAATGTGTCCATAAGAGAGCTCTTTTCCTGTTTCTTTGCATACTATTTTCTCTGAGTGCATTCATACGATGTGCTACATACACACTCACACTGAACATCCCACGGAACAGGCTTGCTTCATTTCTTTTCAATCATCTCAAGAATTCTGCGTTTAAAACCCTCACCTACTACCATGCAGCATTGAAGTTTTAACGCAGGAACCATACAATTTGCCTTCAACTTTGAAGGAAAAGACATTTGTCGCCAAAGACGGTAGGACTTGCCTGAACTTTCTCCAGACCGATCTTACACCGGCTACGAAACTTTCAGAGCAACTGGCTCTCTTGCTAATTATATTTCTTGGATAACAAAAGCTGTCAACTACATATAGTGAGCCATCTGGTCATTGACGAGAGTCTGTTTCACAGACAAAGCTTATGTTCACTGCTAGTGTGCTTGCGATTCCATTACACGTCCTGTGTGTCCATAGCTTAGTTTGGATACAGCGTATGGAGTTTAAACCTACCCTTTTTCTATTTATCAAGCAGGGTCATTTCCTTGACGATAGTAAGTAAGGTCCTGTGTTCTTTTCTAGTCGCTAAAGCCATTGTCTTTGCTAAGCTTATCATAAGACCTCTTGTTTTTAGCTTAGGCGTCCATACCTGGAATTTCCTTTTTAATCCCCCTATAAATTCATGTATATATATATATATAATTAATAATGATATATATATATATATATATATACACACGCGTGCACACACACACACGCATACATACATCCCAACACAACCCTCATACATCCATAATATCAAATAAGCAAATATTTCACAGATGTTTCAAAATTTCATTTTAAGCTTTACTACCGTTTCAACGGTCATACTCGTAATTAATATATTAAAATACATAATTCATTTACATGTAATGGATAAACCGTTTCATCACACTCAAATTGATAAATTTTCTATTTTTATACATTAACTAAGTAATTATATAGTTGACAATGTTTGGATTTTAACTGTTGAAACAACTGTAGAACTTAGAAATCATGAAACATCTGTCAAATCTTTGATCGTTCAATATTCTAAATGTGTTGCTCCAATAATTCGTGGAAGCTACATTACACCCCGCCACCACACATATACACATTCATTCAACTTATGATTATAATAACATATCGTAATAATATATTCGAGTTTGGCGAGATGATAATAACTGAGCGCTTAAATTCTCATATATATATATATATATATATATATATATATATATATATATA
>NC_068981.1:77817126-77818938 GCF_001194135.2 Octopus bimaculoides | reverse complement strand
TATATATATATATGTATATATATGTATATATATATATATGTACGTAGATATGTAAATATGTATGCATCACACCTACACATACACGCACGCACACGTTAAGATCACCAGCCCTCTTTCACACGCATATACATACTCTCATACACGCGCACCTTCGTTTTGAGATCACTACTACTTTATTATCTCCCCTTCGTCTTAGCTCTCCTGTGTGACCCTTCTGTTCGGTATTCGCCATGATAGATCGCTAACCACTACACACATTTTTTCTCTCCTTGTTTCTTTCTGTGGAAAGAAAAACGACAAAATTTCTGTGGACAGAAAAACGACCAAATTATCCTGTCATATATGGTCTTTAAAAGATAAAGGTGTAAGTTACAACATCCATTGGAAGATTTTACTGATATGCGAAGTCAGAGAGATTGGCCTGTAGTTTTAGGCCTCGGCTCTGCTTCCACCTTTGTGGATAGGGCATATAATGACTTCTTTCAGCTTTTTAGGAAGTCTACCACTTGTAAGAAAACTTTGGAAAAGTATCTGAAGTGGTTTCGCTAAAGCCTGCTTACATGGCTTTAGGAGAATAGCTGGGAAACTATCAGGACCAGTGGCGGAGCATGAGCTCATTTCATCTATGGTCGCTGTTACATCTATTTCCTCACTGTTGATGTAATCAATGGCTGGCGCCTCTTTTTTTAGAACTGCAGTATCAAAGAATTCAGCCGGATTTTTTTATCTGTATATGTCCAAGGAAGGAATTGAAGACACTTTTAAATTGTTCACTGAGTATCTCACTTATCTATTCTGGGTCCGCCGTCAGTGAGTCATACCCTTGGAACAATGGTCCTATTTTATATTGTATTGTGGCTGTTTTCTTTACGAATTTATTGAAAGCTTTGGGATTTGTTTAGTTCTTTCCACAGCCTTTTTCTCTCTTTCTCTCTCTCTGCTCTTTCCCTTTCGTGAGAGAGTTTGATCTTGCTTTCAATTTCTAGGAGCGTCCGTGTTAAGATAGACTTCTCTCTTATCCTTTGAACCGAACATTTACCTCTCCCGCATGCTTGACCTTTCCGCACAAACAGACACACACACGCGCGCATGCTGAGCACGCGCACACAGAGCATACACGCACACACATAATCGAGCACACAACCGCACACAATCACGGAACACACGCATACACGCAAACATATCTATATTTGCAGTTCACCTCATTTCCATTGTATAGCTTAGTACTGATTATACTGATTGTTGTGAAAAGCCTGTTTCTTTGTAACTCTTGTGGAAAATAAAGAAACGGTTATTATAAACCTAATTAATACTATCATTATTTTTACTTTTAATTTTCTGAGGGGAAAAAGAAAAATTCGTAATTATATAAATGAATTAAAAAATAGAAAATAATTAGTGAGCTATAGCTAATTTTGTTATGGTTGTTAAACAGACTCTTTTCATATGAAATCCATCTCTTTCTTTTTATTTTAACAATTTTATCAGTTAACAGCCTAATGTAATATAACAAAATATTTCATTATGTGTGTGTGTTTGTGTTACAAGGAGTTGGAATAAAGAGATTGCGTGCGCATCTATCTATCTATCTATCTATCTATCTATCTATATCTGTATATAAATATATGTATATTATATATATATATATGTGTGTGTGTGTGTGTGTGTGTGTGTGTGTGTGTGTGTGTGTGTGTGTGTACATATATATACATGATCTGTAAATACGTATATAATATACTTTTGTGTGCATCAATATGAATACGAATAAATGCGTGTATGAATGCCAATATAGGTTTGTCATTCATTATATAT
>NC_068981.1:77815039-77816991 GCF_001194135.2 Octopus bimaculoides | reverse complement strand
TATATATATACATATATATATATATATATATATGTATACACACACATACGTATAGATATATACATATATGTATATATGAATGTATGGAATAAACACGTATGCCCATGAATACACAGACACACACACACACACACACACACACACACATGCTTGCATGTGTGTGTGTGTGTATGTGTATGTGTATACGATTGTATGAATAAATGTTTGTATGTAAATATCAGTTTTTCATTATTGTATAATGAAACTATGTTCGTTTCGTTGAAAACATTTTCTAACTACGGAAGCATTCTAAATCAAAATTCATTTTTCTTTCATCTTTGTATTAGATGAAAAGTTTAAAAATAGAATCTTTCAAGAATTTAAAGTTGTTGTTTCTCCTATTTATTTAGTAAGGTAATTTATCTTGTTATTGTTGTCGTCGCTGCCACTGTTATTGTTGTTGCTGTGGTTCTTTTGCGTTTTCTTCTAGTTCTTTTCTTTTTCTCTTCTTCTTCTTCTTTCATCATCATCACCACCACCTCCCCTCTTTTCCTTCTCCTCTCCCCGTTCTCTTTCCCTCCTTATCTCCCCTCCTCCTCCTCCTCCTCCTTTCTCCAGTAAATGTATTTCTTTAAATTTATATAAATTATGCATTGACATAATGAAGTGTTTATTTTTATATTCTGTGAGCAGCATTTAAAGCGGTATAAATATTTATTTATAAAGTTCTCCCGACTACAAGAAAGTCATCATATTTTCATCTTTTGAAAAAAAAAAATTATTTTTAGAAAATAACCATTTATAAACGATCGGTGAAAAGAAATGACCACGACAACGACAATGATGATGATGATGATGATGATGATGATGGAGATAGTGATGATGATGATGGAGATAGTGATGATGATAATGAAGGTGAGACTCCGTTATCATCATCGTCATCTTTTTTCCTGATCATTAACAGCCCTCGCTTCTCACCCCACCGACGCTGCCTCCACCGATGCCGCCGCCACCGCCATCACAGCAGCAGCAGCAATGGTTACTAATGTCACTACTACAAACATCTATTACAAATAAATGACTTCAAATTTAGGCACAAGGCCAGCAATATCAGGGAAGGGGTAAGTTGATTACATCGACCCCGTTGCTCAGCTGCTACTTATTTTATCGACCCTCGGTGGAATTTGGTTTCATATTTTGGTACAAGGCCAGAAATTTTGGGGAAAGAGTAAGTCAATTATATCGATCCCAGTGCTCAACTGGTACTTATTTTATTGATCTCGAAAGGATGAAAGGCAAAGTCGACCTCGGTAGAATTTAGGCAGAGGTAAAGAATACGCATACTACCCGTTTTCGGTGTAACCCTAACATTAAACCCTAGACCTAAGCCCTAACCCTAAATACTGGGTGTGCGTATTCTTTACCTTCACCAAAATGTTTATTAAAAAAAATATTGGTTTCAAATTCCAGCACAAGGCCGGCAAATTCGGGGGAACGTGGTAAATTGATTGTGGCGAAGGTAAAGAATAGCGTTAGGATTACACCGAAAACGGGTGGTGTGCGTATTCTTTACCGCCCACAGAATTTGAACTCAGAACGTAAAGACGGACGAAATACCGCTAGTCACTTCGTCCGAAGTACTAACGATTCTGCCAGCTCATCGCCTTCGCGACTACCAATATTAGTTTCAAATTTTAGCACTATGCCAGCAATTTCGGGTGAGGAACTGAAGTCGATCACACCGAATCCAGTACTCAATTGGCACTTATTTTATCGACCCTGAAAGGATGAAAGGCAAAGTCGGTCTTGGAAGAATTTGAACTCAGAAAGTACAGCTAAGTGAAATGCTGCTAAGAACTTTGCCCAACGTGCTAACGATTCTGCCAGCTCGCATATATTATAACCATTTCTATCACAGCAAAAGCTACTGCTGCTGCTGCTACTGCTGCTACTGCTGCTACTACTACTACTAC
>NC_068981.1:77795084-77815029 GCF_001194135.2 Octopus bimaculoides | reverse complement strand
TACTACTACTACTACTACTACTACTACTACTACTACTACTACTTCTCTTCGTCGTCTTCCTTTTCTTCCTCCAACGACTATTACTACTACAACTAAAGAAAGAATCTACTTGGCCGCTGGAAATAGCAGCCAAATCAACCTCAAATTGCACTCTACTATATTAAAAACGGAACGACTGGCTGGAGAATGTAGACTTACGTATCGTATGTAAAGAACAATCGATGGAATGGTCTTGCCGGAATGCCATTGTTTTGAGGTTTGCTAACCTGAGGCTAAACAATGACGACAACAAAAGCAGCAGCAGCAGCAGCAACAACAACGACAACAACAACAACAACAACAACAACAACAACAACAACAACAACAACAACTACTACTACTACTACTACTACTACAATCATCTTCAACAGAACTATTTCTACTACTGCAACAACTACACTACAAATACCTGTACCACTGTGCTAAACACAACTATTACGGATAAGGTATGATAAACAAGCAATGAACCATCTATGTGGTCACTCGAGGTATTGGAAAGAACAGTCAAATCTCCTTTAAGTAGTATTCTACTGTCTTAAAAATGCATAAACACAGCACTGAAATATTTTCCCAACTGTGTGCGAAAGTCGTCATAGAACAACAGAAGCCACGACTCTGTACACAACTATTACGGATAAGGTATGATAAACAAGCAATGAACCATCTATGTAGTCACTCGAGGTATTGGAAAGAACAGTCAAATCTCCTTTAAGTAGTATTCTACTGTCTTAAAAATGCATAAACACAGCACTGAAATATTTTCCCAACTGTGTGCGAAAGTCGTCATAGAACAACAGAAACCACGACTCTATACGAAACTGTTTATGAAACTGTGATATATAATCCTGGAGGTTACCATGTTTCCTCTTAAATCAGTTTTATATGCTAACCACAGCGAACCTTTACTGATACCCAAGTTAGCAATAAGTTGCTAGACTCTGGTAATTATTCTCGCTTGGTAAATCCGAGTGTCCTATTCAGGACTGCATAGTTTCCGTAGAGTAAGAAATAGTATTAATAATAATCAAGAGAACAGAGATTACCCACGTCTATAATTTTATTAAACGGTTATGTACAGCATTTTTTCTTGGACCTACGCGCGTTTCAACTGCATCGACTGCACTTTGTTAGTTATGCATCCTGGTCACTTCGAACGGTAGTAAATAATGGACTCTGATGAAGCTGTACCGACGGTGGCACCAGTAAGCTTATCTAACAATGTATAGTCGACCCAGTTGAAATGCGCGTAGGTCCAGGAAAGCATGCTGTAAATGGCTGTTTAATAAAATTATAGATGTGGAAAAATCTCCGTTCTTCTGATCATTATTAATACTATATATATAAGGCGGCGAGTTAGCAGAATCGTTAGCACGCTCGACGAAATGCTTAGCGGTATTTCGCCCGTCGCTATGTTCTGAGTTAAAATAACGCCGAGGTCGACTTTGCCTTTTATCCTTTCAGGGTTGATAAATTAAGTACCAGTGAAACACTGGGGTCGATATAATCAACTAGTCCCCATCCCACAAATTTGAGGCCTTGTGCCTCTAGTAGAAAGGACTGTTAATACTATATATATATATATATATATATATATATATATATATATATATATATATATATGCAGACGCCCACACAAATATTCACTGATTTCGCAGCATCGGCAACACCATTTACAAAAGCAACAGAAAAGTCGACGATATAACATGTAAGTACTATCAATGCCGACCATAGAGATAGTAATGATAAAGTCAGTAAGTCCTATGTCTACCCTCCTTCCCAATGTCACAGAATACATTAAAAAGAAATTTCGAATCTGACACAAAAAATTTGTAAATCATCTACTATACTATGTACACTGTCAGAAACACTTTATGGAACTAAAACAGTTTATCACCACGCACGGCATTCACTCATCAATAATTTGGGAAATGTTTTTTTTTAACTAACTCAATATAGAACAGTCAATATTTCAAATTAAACTCAGATCAGATTCAATACAGCCCACCACAATGGAGGTGGCCTTATATCATCCACAATACTTTGCGTTCAGTACTTTCATAAATTTCACAAATAACATTGATAAACTAATAAGCGGCGACAATATATTAAAAGTTCAGGCTTTTTTTGTTAATTCTACCCACATGAAGCATATAGTAAACATATTTATATCTGAATCGATCTCACCAATCGTTCCATAAAGTTACACATCCTAATCTACAACACTGTAACACTCGTCGAGGGAAGCTTCACTGTACCAAACGCCTCTTGATTTTAAAATATTACGGATAATAGAAGTCATATACCAGCATCAAATAAAACTCTCTCTCCATGCTAAGCATCTCAGTCCCAAGACATTCATACCTCACTAAAACAATTACAAGAACACTTCCACACATCCTAGCTACCAAAACCAAATTTCAAACAATTCTTCAATTTCCTCTGACCACCTGCTAAGTTTCATCACAGCACACTAACACAATAATATGGAAAGTGATATCTCTTTGACAAATATATAAGAAAATGTAGTCCAATGAAATATGTCCCACCAGGAAACAGAATCAAGGTTTTTCAAAATTCTTCAATAATGCAACCTTCGGTATATACTCTGCGGTAAACACATTCAGCAAAATGATTATTGAGTCACAAAAGCAAAAACATAGCCTCTAAGATCAAAATTTTAAGTCACCAAATACATGTGAAGGAAAGCTTACCTCATGAAACCCCAAAACAACATCAAACCCAATGCATAGTACTATACACAACCGAAATAAAGCTTAGTCTCAGACAACTAAGCAAGGGAATAACGTTAAATAATATGAG
This sequence comes from Octopus bimaculoides, assembly GCF_001194135.2. Lineage (NCBI taxonomy): Eukaryota > Metazoa > Mollusca > Cephalopoda > Octopoda > Octopodidae > Octopus > Octopus bimaculoides. The sequence goes on along the minus strand of NC_068981.1, from coordinate 77,812,170 downwards.
AACTAGAAAGCATTTGTATCCAATAGAATTCACTAAACACCAAAACAGTAAACAACTTCAACAACAGCTGTCACGAGACAATTCATATCGCAAAACTTTAATTTTGGTACCAAACCAGCAATTCTGAGGGGAGGGGAAATCGATTTCATCGTTTCAGTGCTTAGCAGGTGTTTTATTTTATCGACTCCGAAAGAATAAATGATAAAGTCGACCACAGTAGAATTTGAACTCAGAACGTAAAGATCCGGATGAAATACCACTAAGCAATTTTTCTTGACTTGCTGACGATTCTGCTGGCCCACCATCCCGCAACAACATCATATATATCCTTTTCTACACTAGGTACAAGGCCCGAAATGTTTTGGAAGGGGGGCCAGTCGATTAGATCGACCCCAGTACGCAATTGGTACTTAATTCATCGACCCGGAAAGGATGAAGGACAAAGTTGACCTCGGCAGAATTTGAACTCAGAACGTAAAAACAGACAAAATACGGCTAAGCATTTCGTCCGGCGTGCTGACAACATCAGATATATTGTCCACATTACAACACCAAGTAAACGCGCTTGTAACACACTTCTAGAGAATCTCTCCCGAAAAACTAAAACACACACGACCAAGACGAATACAAATCGAAAAACATATACATTCCATCTAGCCTATGATTTTTCACCACTTCTTTCCATTAGCACAAAGAAATAGGAAAATTTAAAATGTAAAAAGCCTCAGGACCAGAGAAAATCACAAGCATCCACCTAAAACATCTACGATTTGAATATCTACAACTACGTGTAACTAACGCTGTTAAATTCTCAACATCTGGAACCTGAGCAAAATAATAACAACCTATGAAAAGCTCAGCATCATACAGACCCATCAACTTCCTATGTACACATTCAACTTTTCTAGAAAGGCTGATCCTTGATATCAAGAGCCTAAGTTATCCTCTTCAAATCCCATCACCCTACTAACGAACCTATTACAGAGAATACATAATAGCTTAACAAAGTATTGGTTTCAAATTTTAGCACAAGGTCATCAAGTTCGGGTTAAGGGGCTAAGTCGATTACATCGATCCCAGTACCCAACTGGTACTTATTTTATCGAACCCGAAAGTCGACCTCGGCAGAGTTTGAACTCAGAACGTGAAGACGTACAAAATACCGGTAGGCATTTCGCCCGCTGCACTAATCATTTCCAGCTTGTCGCCTTATAGCTTAACAAAATATTAACCATCATCGATATCTGAAAAAATTCCGATTCCATTTCACGCTATGTACTTAAGCAAAACATATTTGACACAACCATAAAATAACATCACAAGCCAATGTTATTTACAAGAACAACTCTTTCGGAATTTGCAATTTATCGAATAGAATACAAAAGGGATCTATCATCTTATCCATTCTCTTTTCAAGTTGTTTCCAATAATCTTGCAAAACATAACGCAAATACATACACATGACGTCGTACTTATATATTCTGCCTACTGCTTGATAAATCTTTTCGAAATTTTGCTCCACAACGACAGAATTAAACAAAAATAGTATACAAACAATACCTTAGATACATCATCGTCCCCAAACTCCGCACAATAAACCAGGACAAACTACAAAATATACAAAACAGTGAGCTATTTATCATCCCAGGTTATATGCACATACCACAGCGAACATTTTACAAATGGAAAAAAGTGGAAGACCACGTGGTCATAGGTGGGGCATAATTTATTGGCGTAGTAACAATACTCACAATCGTCGTCATTACATGCAAAAAAACCCTCCAAAAACATAGATACATATATAGCACCCTAGATCATCAATATAACGGTATCCGAAAAGCTCACTATCTTTCCCACGTATAAAAATAATTTCAATATTTAGAGCGTTACGTCACTCGTCTCAAATATTGTACAGAGATGTATACCATCGACAAGTAGATAGAAAGAGCAATAGTTGTGTTGTATTCGAGTTTACCTTGCATGTCTCCATTGTAGCTACCACCAGAATCTGCTGACATATGATGGATAGTGGAAAGAGTTTTTATCCCAAAACATCTCGCTGTACTTTTTATCGAGTTGTGTGGGATGACCCTCAACTAGCATCTAGATGGAGATGCAGTACATCTTGGACTATGGATCCGCGGCTTGCGATTTACTGTTCTGTAAAAGTTTATTGCACGTATCTGTTTGATCAAAACCGACTTGGACTCTCTCTCACACACACACACACACACACACACACACCTGGAGTGTGACGAGTCAACGAGAGAGCCTTTATGGGATCATCCATCCCACTAGAGACAGAAACCAAATATTCAAATCACACAATGCCATGTTAAAAACGAACGGATATATTAGATAATATGGTGAGATATATATATATATATACTGTGTATGAACAAAAGACGAGATGGCTATGGCTGTTATGCTTTAACTAAACTTGAGTTAACCTTTATTTCGTCATTTTAACGTGTCTTTTGGCACAAAGAAGACAGTAGAAAGTTTTCCAGTATTCCTCCTCAGTCTAGAATCTCCAGTGTCCGGGTTAAATATAGTATGTTTTTCGTCTATTGGTTATGATTTCAAGTTTCTCTCATTAGTAACGTATATAATATGATCAAGCACACCAATGATCGAAGGTCTTGCAACCTTAAACATACAAATGTACTTGAGTGTACCTGCGACTCTAGTAAATTTTCTCTCTTTTTTTTTTAAGACGATTGGGTGTGATTTGAGGATGATTTGGCTGTTATTTTTGCTAGGTTGGGTGGCTGCAGAGAGGTTCTTTCTTTGGTTGTCTACGGATTACATGCGTTAGTTTCTGCATAAAGTAAAAGAAAAAAAAAAGCGAAACAAAACAGAATCAAATGTGTAAGGACTCCAGTATGTTCAGACTACAATATAAGAATACTGCCTTCACTTCCACCATAAGATTAACTATTGCATTATGGGGTTCGCAATGATTAATTGCAATCAATATCTACGCAGTTGCTCAGTTTGCAAGAAAGAACAACGAGATGCCCTTCACATAACACCTCATTGTCGTAAAAAAGAGAAACTACGCAGGCATTGTAATCATAGGTACAGAAAAGTAGGGAGTGCTCAAGGATAAAACTCCTTTGATCATAGATCTGCTTTTTCATCTCATACATGGTGCTAACAACAGGAGTCTTTAATCATAAAGGGAAACCAGAACCCATATAGAATAATGTGTTTAACGGGAACACTAGGGACTCTAGACTCAGGTTGGTACTAGAAAAGGCTTTCAGCTGTCTACTTCATGCACAAAGACAAAGGTGAACGTAGCACGTTATGATAACAAAGCTCTCACTGGTTATGCACTTCTCTAACTCATTATAGTGGAGTATTATACAAAACTCTACTCCAGTTAGGTACAGGTATGATGGGTCTTTAGTAAGGTGTAATAGATATTTTGCCGTGGCCATAACTAGAGATTTCTATTACGACTGACGGATGCCAGGATAGATTCAGGTTTATTAAAGCGTGGAGCATTTTTTAAATAACCTATAAGGACAGGGTATTTCGTTAGGCAACCATAATATACTACAAAGAATATAAAACGTTTTTACATATCAATACCGTTTTCAACTGTGTTTGTAGTGCTTTTACATCCTGAAATATGGCATATACACCCATTACCCATTTTTCATCTTCAATCTCATTGTTTGTTTACATCATGCGTCTCACATACGAAACATCGTAACAAAATCAATGCTGGCCATAATTTCTATAGAAAATCTGTTAAGATAACCTTAACAAGTGATGTAATAGCACAGCTAACACAGTAGAACACGGTATTGACTAATAAAAACGTTTAATATACTTTGTCGTAGATTATGATTGCATGACGAAATATCATGTTCCTGCAAGTTATTAATATTTATGTACCCGTAATGTACCTGGCAGAAACGTTAACACGCCGGGCGAAATACCTAGCGGTATTTCGTCTGTCTTTACGTTCTGAGTTCAAATACCGCCGAGGTCGACTTTACCTTTCATCCTTTCGGGGTCTATAAATTAAGTATCAGTTGCGTACTGGGGTCGATCTAATCGACTGGCACCCTCTCCTCAAATTTCGGGATTTGTGCATAGAGTAGGAAAGATTATTTACGTACCAGCTTCCAATACGTAAAATTAGTATATGCAATAACGTTACATCACTATATTTAGTGGCTATTTAAGCAATGTGTTCGTGGAAGTTTAATGGGTTGGATGGGTGCTAATAAAGGAGCAAACCCTCCTGAAATATGTCATATATGCCCATTACCCATTTTTCATCTTCGATCTTATAATCTCATTGTTTACATTATGTGTCTCGGATATGAAACGTTGTAACAAAATCGGTGCTGGCTATAACTTTTAGAGATAACCTTAAATAGCGTAATGCTACCGCATATCTTGGCCAAATTTGTGTCATGTTCGACAGCAGACGCAAAATGGAAAAGGATATATGTGCAGGTTTTTAGTTCAGGCCTGCTGCAAATATTTTCTTGTATCATTGCACAAGACATAAGACTTCGATGTTGGTAGTATGTTAATCATATAGGAATGTTACTTGAGGTAAAGTACGACTTCATCTCAGAACAGAGATTTCCCTCCATTCTGCATTCAGACTAAAGTTAATCAATGATCTTATGAATATCCTGGTAAAAAATCGAAGTTCTTAGAGACATTCACCTTTGTCCTTTAATGAAAGCATGTTTTTTGGCGTCGAGGTTATTGTACGATGTAGATTAAGTGCAAAGTTCGTAGGATGCTTTAGCCTTCTAGAAAAATGACATTAATACCAGTAAATATCTGATATATATATACTTAAGAAAAGGAAACTACACGAATTAAGATTATTCAAAAATTATGTCTGGTTCATTATTTGGCCTGGAGGGAAAGAAAATTTACATACATATGTTCAGTCATGGCTTCTTTGATTTTGGAGAAAACGGAATTTTGTAGGTGATGGGGAGACACTACTGAATCCATACCCTCTTATTACCGTTTCTTTCTCAGAAATGGTAGAATATGCATTCTGAGTTCAAGTTCTAAAGAGATAGGTTTCATGTTTCACTTTCAATAAAAAAAGTACCAGGCAAGTACCGTTAACTACATCGCTTACATACAGTTTCGACATTTTGTACATGTTAAAAAAACAACAAAAAAACAAACAAACAACAACAACAACCTCTTGCTGTTTATTTTAGTGATCCTGGCAAGTCAGAAAACTAAGTGATTCTCGAAGTGATATGAACTCGGATCCGCGATTAACAAAACTAATTACTGTAATTCATTTAACTATTTCGTCACAGTCCAGGCATTCTCCATCACGACAGTTATTTAGTGGTATCATTACTCATTTACTAAGGCGCTGAGCTGACAGAATCGTTAGCACGCCGGGTGAAATGCTTAGCGGCATTTCGTCCGTCTTTACGTTCTGAGTTCAAATTCTCCCGAGGTCAACTTTGCCTTTCATGCTTTCGGGGTCGATAAAATAAGTACCAGTTGAACACTGTGGTCAATGTAATCGACTAGTCACCTCCCCCCAAATTTCAGGCCTTGTGTCTTTAGTAGAAAAAAATTATTACTCATTTACCAAAGGTGGCGAGCTGGCAGAATCGTTAACATTCCAAGCAAAATGCCTTACGGCATTTCGTCCACCTCTACGTTCTGAGTACAAATTCCGCCGAAGTCTACTTTGCTTTTCATCATTTCGGGGTCAATAAAGTATCAGTTGAACACTGGAGTTTATGTAATCGACTTTATCTCCTTCCCGGAATTGCTGTCCTTGTGCCAAAATTTAAAATCAATATTAATGTATGCGTGCACATACGCAAACAGATGCCGATGTCGGAAAGATGAAAGACATGTCAAAACCCGACAGAATTTCAACACGGAACTTTGAAAGATGAAACTAAATACAATATTTCATTTAATCCGGCATTTTATTGCGTTGACCATCCCATCGACTCCATTATAAATTCAGGGACAGTAGTGCTTCTATAGCCAGTATCAAGGAAAGGAGGAAATATATGGACGCTTGAACACTGTGATGTGGTTTCCATCCCTGTAAACGTCCACTGTTATTCTAAATTAAGGTGGTGAACTGGCAGAATTACTAGGACATTAGAAAAATTCCTTGCGGGTGTTTGTTCTAGATCTTTAGGTTCTGAGATCAAATCCTGCCGATAACTTCGCCTTTCTTTCAAGTTGTCGATAAAATGAGGTACCAATCAAATATGGGTTTGCTGGTATTCCTTCAAAACTACTGGTCTTGTGCCTAAACCAGAAAGCCTTCTAGTACTAATTACTAGAATTAATTATTAATGTTAATTAATTAATTACTAGTATTAATGTTAATTAATTAATTACTAGTATTAATTACATATTTTTTTTGCTTTATGTTCAAATCCTATTTTGCTTTTATTTTTCTAGGATTAATAAAATAATTCCCAGTAAGTATTGCTCTTTACAAAATTGTAAACACGAAATCCTATAAAATGTTTGCCTTGTTCTAACATTGAGCGCCATCCATTATTTATATAAAGATCTCGACCGGTGAATGCGCCAAAATACGGAGTCTCTTCTCGGTTTTCATCTTTTATCGTTTATTTCTCTCAGCCATGCTTGAGAAGTTTTAGTCGAAGAAATCGACCCCAATACTATGATATTTTTAAAGTCTACCAATTATTCTATCAGTGTGTTTTGCTGAACCGCTATGTTACGGTGGCATAAAGAAATCGACATCGGTTGTTAAATGACGGTGGTAGTGACAAACACTGAATCAACGACACAGACACATACATATATATTTATAAGATTCCACACAGTTTCCATCTACCGAGTTCACTTAAAAAGAATCAGTCGACCCGGGGCTATAGTAGAAGATATTTGACCAAGATGCAGCACATTGAGACTGAACATATTGTTTAAAAGCAAGCTTCTTTACCACCGAGCCACGTTTTTGATTCGGCTTGCTAGAAAAGGCAGCTAATTCTTTCGTAACTACACTCCATCATCTTGAAAAAAATACGCTTCTTGGGTACACTGGTTCTGATAAAAAGGCTGGATCGTCGTAACTAGAAAAACTTCGATCATGGGTTTTGCCAATCAGTAGAGCTCGAGAATAAACAACAACAATAACATCAATTATTTCTTTTATTTTTCGGTATCACTTTTTCTGACATTTCTTTTTATTACTTTTCCTTTGGCTTGCCGGCTGTAAAATTTTCTTGTTCAATAAGTCACAAACATATCTGCAAGAATCATGAATTCCATACAATTTTGAAGGGAAGAGTTTTGGTCTTCAATCAATTACACCGACCCCTGTACCTAATTGGTATTTATTTTACCGATTCCGAAAGGATGAAAGGCAAAGCTGATCTCGGCGAGTTTTAAATTCGGAACGTAAAGAGTTCGTAACTAAATATCACAAAGCATTTTGTGCGACGCTCTAACAATTCTGCTAATCCACTTCTAATAAAACCAATTTTAGCATATGTACTGTCGAAGAAAGTACGACCGTTCTTATAAGGAAACAATGATAGTCTGCACTTTCATAGACAAAACTCCTTTGTGCAAATGATTAAAATGTAATTGATTAAAACACGCCACTGTTCTGTTAGAACTTAACTCAATTACCCCCAGAGGAACGAAAGACAAATGTAAAACTGTTTGAATTTAAAATCAGAACAATGAAACACTCAATCAAACACTATAAAGGTCATAGTTTGCAATCAAATTTTCCTTCCCAGCATGAAGCGTCGCCATATATTGCTTTGCTAAAGACATGACATCACAGTTTCATATTTCTTCTACGCAGTGCCATCAATATCAAATATTAGTTGTTGTTTCTACTGCTATTGGGTGGTAATGGTAGTGGTGAAGATGATGTTATCCATCCTTGGAGTAATGGCCGAGTGTATAAAGTGTCTATCTCTTGTTACATGCATAGGCCCGTAATAACGTATTTTGCTGTAGGCATTGAGTTGTTTACCTGCTGAAGAAAAAGTCAGCCCTAGGCTTCACGTTTAATTAACAAATTATCACCACCTCCTACGACAACGGCGACGCCGGTGACGACGATAACTACATCACTAACGATATCACTATCACGGTCATTGTCTTCATCATAACTTTCCTCCTCCTCTTTCCCTTTCTTCCCCTATAACTAATCACCATCACTATCATGATCACCACCATAAACAACAATAACAAAATCAAAAACAACAAAACACAGCGGGATATCTATCAGAAGACTGGAAGCAATGTAAAGTTTTTTGATATGATTTAAGTTAAATGTAAAATGCTAGAAGCTCTAATACTAAAATGACAGTATGCAATAAATTTCAGCAATTAAAATATCAGAGACAAACAATCACTTTCCACACACACAAATTATAGTGATGTAAATAATGATTTCTGATTTAAAAACAAGACTAGCAGTTTTGAAGGAGGTTAGGTTTGTCGATTACATCGATACTACAGTTTGACAGGTACATTTTCTTATCGATCTCCGAAAAGGATGAAAGGCAAAGATGACCTCAGTGGTATCTGAACACAGAACACATTCATTCAGAAGAATATCGCATTTTCTCCGATATTCTAACGATTCTACCAATCCACTGCCCTTACTGCTGTAAAATAACAAAACTATTTACTATGCACGATCGTTCGTGCATAGTTGACACGAAACTGACTAGCAGTTGCGTTGTGGACGTCATGGGAGGCAAGCCTGTAAGCTAATTGCAGGTAACATTTTCAGAAAAATATCAGCATTAAGAAAAATACATTGTATATAAACCTTTACAAATTGTTAAAGAATAACAACTAGGAATAAGAACTGCTGCGTAAATTTAGTACAGTTTGAACTTTCGAAATTCGGTTGTCGTGGGAAAAGAAATTAGAATAATCGGTTGAGTCGATATCTGAAAGGCATTGCTACGTGTTTAAGAAGCTCCCTTTGTAGCCTCTTGGATTCTGGGTTCAGGCCCACTATACAGCACTTTGTGCGTGTGTCTTCTACTACAGCACCGGGTCCATTAATAATACCTTTGAGTAAATTCGGCAGACGGAAATTGTGCGGAAACTCGTCGTGTTTATATATATATATATATATATATATATATATAGGGGGAAAAAGTAAAAAAAACAAAACAAAGAAAATGCACATTAGATATAAAAAAGTTTTTTTTTAAGAAAAGCAAATATATATACATACAATTAGATGATTTGAGGTGGAATTATGAAGTATAAAAATCATTATTATGAGTCCTTATAGAGATTCAAAGTCATACCGGTATCGTCAGAGCTGATCACTGACCTTGAATGTCAGTGATCAGCTCTGACGATACCGGTATGACTTTGAATCTCTATAGTGACTCATAATAATGATTTTTATACTTCATAATTCCACCTCCAATCATCTAATTGTATGTATATATCTTTGCTTTTCTTAAAAAAGCCATTATTTTTTATATCTAATGTGCATTTTCTTCGTTTTCTTTTTACTTTCCCCCTATTTATACCACGTGTAGTCTTTTTCTTAGAAACCTATTTCTCGTGTGTGTGTGTGTGTGTGTGTGTGAATAAGGCTGTCGTAGAGTAGATCGTTAACTCAGAGAAGGAAACGTTGGAGATGTAACCCAATTCTGATGTGCATTTTACTTGAGAGGATGGGTGTTTGAAATGACTAATTTCGTCACATATTTTTCTCCTCTGCCGTGGCCAGAGCCGTAATCTACAGGCATGTAGGGACAGATTGAAAAATGGAAAAGCTACTATATTTTCAGACTTCCACACTGTACTTCAAACGACAAGTCCTACCTGTATTGGAGCGGGTAATTTGATTCGTAACTGCGCTGCTTGCGCGGTGGATTTGAAAATTATAATGTATAAATATGTAGCACATATTTTCGGTGCTATTTGCTGCATAAATATGCATTAATTTTTGCGCCCTCACTGAAGATGTACGGATGGCAAATTAATTCATTTTGCACATTGATACAGAAACTTAAGTCTGAGGGTAACTACAAAAATATTTTTGAAATTGCTCTTTAAGTGTCCTTTCTAGCATGCAAGGTGTCCTGTTAAAGGTCACATCTCGTGTATAAATACATAAAATGTTTGTACACTATTATATATCAAAATATGTTGTCTATTGACTTTATTACGCATGCTAGCCACCGGTATGAAAATAGTTCTAAATTTTCTACCTTTATTATTTTCATAATAACGGATATGTGTAGTTATGTGATTGACTACCTTCGTGCCATAGGTCTGCTCGATTACGATTGGCTGAGGCTATAACAACAACAGTTATCATTACATCTTCTTCCGATCAGGAACTTGGTCATTTTAATTGATCGACATTTCGGTATGTACTTCCGGCATAAATAACCAATGGGAATACTTGAACCTCTTAATTAACTACATCATTAAATAATGGCCGATGAAGGAGGAGGTCTTTGCACACAAAAAAAAAAAAAAATCTCGATATGACCTTACTTCACTTGGTTTTTCATGTACGATACATTCCCGATATATCTCCCAAGTAGCAAGCAAGCTTAAAGATGTTGTTGACAGTTAATTAGATTGCGGCTTGAAAGGATAAGTGTAATGCCTTGAATCAACAAAATATTTGTTGAAATTTTAACTCATGATTCAGGAGTTGGTTATCGAATACGTTTTTGACTTAGCTATTTCTTTTCTACAATGTCATCTTAAAAACTATTGATACCTTTTGTCGTATTCCGAGACTGTTTATTCATAATATAAGACAAATTTAATTGAAAGCATATAACCGATAGTTGATTTATCAACCACAAAACCTAGGGCTTTGAACCTATCAGAAACAATAAGTCAACATAAAATATTGATTAGTAACTTCTGAGAAGATATAGTTCTAGTTTTCTTGCAAGGGAAAGAAATGGATATTTGTGACAACAATGCCTTTCTCTTGTGTTATTAGAGATGTAGACGAAGAAAATTATCATCTGTGAGTATAGAAACCTAACTGTAAACTCGGTACGCTTGAAGCTTATATATTCTTCATATCACCGTTTAGATGATATGAAAATTGTCAAACCAGATTTAGGCAACATTTTTCGATAAACAGGCCGCATGTCAATATAACTGATCATCTGGCGGGCCGCACTACTAAAAATTTCAAGGTAAATTTTTGTTAGGCGTGCCATTCAAAAACTCCGCAGGCCGCTGCTTGCCCTCAACCGGACTAAAGCTAATGTTGAGAAGTTCCGTAAAGCAAGGGTTTAGCTTTCGATGTGTGAAGTTTGCAGTACGATTTTAATCCTTTACCTGATCGCTTAACCTGCAAGAAATTCTAACCGAATCAGCCTCAAATCAAACTCTATTTGACTTAAAAGAGAAAAATACACATTGGAAAATATAAAAGACGTAGCGGTCATGGCAGGAATACTTTTGATTATACGTCTACAAGATGAAGATTGATTTGGGACTAAACAACAAAAGTCTCTGCAGATCGTCAAACAGGCTAGACATTGCAGCTAAATCTCCCTCATTACACAGTCACACCATATTAAAAGAAGGAAGAATATTGAACAATGTAGTATTTTCAGATAAAATAAAAGTCGAAAAGATAATACCTTTAATATAATAAGTCAGCCAGATCGGATCGGAGATGGAGCTAAACAACAACTGCAATAAAAACAACAGCTTATTTTATCCTTCGTTTGGAAAAATAAGTTTAAACTTCTGAATTCCTAAAAGTAAGAGAAAAAATACAAAACTTTTAACATTTATGTTTAATAATAATGAAACCATTATTATAATGAAAATAATTTCTTTACTTCTGTCACATGCTTCTGATTTATGAGAGAAAACGAACTTGGGTGTAGTGGAATTCATGCTTTTCCTGGGAAAAGTGACAGAGTATAGCGATTCTAAGTGACGAATTCATTTTGTTCAACTTCAAAGGTAAAGAAATGCAAACACCGTAGATATTATATTTCTTTTATCCTTGAGTCATTTAATTTCCCGACGTCTCGAAAAACATTAATATACATTTTTATTACAACCTATTTATCAATGTTGTGTTTCTCAACGTAAAAATATCAATATGTGTATGTGTTGTATGTTTTGTGTGTTGTGTATGCGTGCGAGTAAGCGTATGGTGTGTGTGGTGCATGTGCAGGTCTGTACTTGCAGCGTAATTTATACGCGTGTATGTGGGTTGGCGAATGAATATGAAAAATTAAAAACAAATGTTTCTGCTCGCGAACGGAAGCTAGACAGAGCATCTTCTTAAGCACGAGAATAAAGAAATAAATAATAAATAAATATATAAATATACAACAAAAAACCCTCGTTGTTAATAACTATTTTAAATTGGTGTGTATATGAAACTGCATAATAGACTCAAAGAAACAAAAATATTTGTCACAAACAAATAGAAGGGAAAGATGATTTTCACTTATTAGTTGGCAGATAACTTGTCTAACGGAGCGAGTGGGTTATTAACAAGTCTGGCTGTAGTGGCTTCGATTTCTGAATACGTGCGTTCTTGACTTAAAGGCAAAACCATGTATTTTATAAAAGATAAGGGTGAAATTTTGTATAACATTCATGAGATCTCGAGATAGCTGCTAGCACCATAAAAAGAGAGCTGTCGAATTTGCTTGCTTGGAATTTAATATACATTGTAAGTATATTGGTTTCACATTTTGGCACAAGGCCAGCAATTTTGGTGTGTGTATGTGTGTGGCGGGGGACCAGTCGATTACATCGAGCTCAGTGTTCAATTGGTACTCATTTTATCAACCACGAAGGATAAAAGGCAAAGTTGACTCCGGCGGAATTCGAACTGAGGACATAAAGACGGAAGAAATGCTATTAAACATCTTGCATGACGTGCTAACGATTCTGCCAGCTCATCACCTTAATCAGTGTAAGTATAATGGTTTCAAATTTTAGTAGCAGGCTTGCAATTTCGTGGAAGATTACATCGACCTCTGTGCTCAACTGGTACCTTATCGACCCCGAAAAATAAAAGGCAAAGTCGACCTCGGTGGAACTTGAACTCAGAACGTAAAGACAGACGAAATGCCGCTAAGCATTTTGTCAGGCGTGCTAACGATTCTGCCAGCTCACCGCCTTAATCAATGTAAGTGTATTGTTATGAAATATCGTGAATGAAGGGAAACTGTTTTCAGTGACTTAGAAAAGTAATTAATTTAAAGATATTAAGAGAAACACAATAAGAAGTATTTCGTCTCTTTGCATTCACCAAAGTTATTACAGATACGGGACGTAGCAGATAGTTTAAACTGGGTGTGGATCATGTATCTTTAACGTAGCAGTTCAGGCCGTCAACAGATAACAACTTCAAAGATTTTTTATCGGCATAGGTATAACACCGACCTTACGGAGATTCATGATTTCGAACCTTTTATAACCTGTCGTAATTTACGAACAGGAGCGTCAAATTCGCGTGGCGGCTGCATTAATTAATGGTACCTTGCACAGAACAGCATTAATCCGTTCTACTATAGGCACAAGGCATGACATTTTGGGGAGGGGGTTTAGTCGATTACATCGACCCCCAATGCTTCAATGGTACTTAATTTATCGACCCCCTCTCAAATAGAGGATAAAAGGCAGGGCGGAGCCCGGTGGAATTTGAACTCAGAACCTAAGGATAGACGAAATACCACTAAGCATTTCGACCAGCACGCTAACGATTCTGCCAGATCGCCACCTTGTATCATTATATTATTATACAGGTAATTGTATTTCATTTAATTATTTAAAAAAATATATATATATTTCAACAAGCAAAGTAGCTAGTTCTAAAATTTCTATAAGAGCTGCATGTAGTTACTCTACTGAAAAGTAATGTTTGTTGCCACTTCAACATGACTGTTCTGCATGAAACAGCGTTACTACTATTTATTAACCCCAGGAAAACACCTCCGCCAACTGGTTAACAACACAATCTGTATCCGATAGATTGCGAGCAGGGGAGCGAACCCCTACCGTTTAGTGATTTGATAGGATCAGTAAACCAGCCTGGTTTCAAGGTATTTGCCCTTCCTCAGTACTGGACACCTGTATTGCGAGTCGTGGCAAATGACTGCTATCTCTAGCAAAAGGTGTCTAGTACTGAAGAAGGGCTAATACCCCGAAACCAAGGTCTACTGGTCTTATCAAATCACTAGGTGGTAGGAGGTTCGCTCCCCTTGCAATTTATCGGACACAGATTGTGTCGTTAGCCAACTGGAAGAAACGTTAGCATGCCGGGCGAAATGCTTAGCGGTATTTCGTCTGTCTTTTCGTTCTGAGTTCAAATTCCGCAGAGGTCAACTTTGCCTTTCACCCCTCCGGGGTCAATAAATTAAGTACCAGTTGAGCACTTGGGTCGATCTAATCGACCAATGCTTTCCAGGAATTTCTGCTTTCCTGGTAGATAAAGATTCCTGGTATATTATTACTTCCAGGTAGCCCATTGTTAGGTTCGCAATGACTAGGGCTGCCCTAGTGCCCATAGCTATTCCTGATATATGTCGGTAAAACGTATTGTCAAACATGAAGTGGTTGTTTCGTAGGATGAATTCAACCGATTTAGTTATGAATTCTTTACTGATCCTTTTTCGTATTTCTTCCGGAAATTGGTCCAGCCAGAGCTGAATTGCCTCTAGTCCATAATTATGAGGTATACTGGTATATAAATTAATTACATCAAATGAAACCATGACTGTTTCTTCCATGGCTTTTTTGGAGGGAGGTGATTTAACATATCCAAGTCATCTCAGATATGGCTATTGATGTGTTTAAGGAAGGGTTTCAGGAGGATGTCCATAAATAGACGTAGTCTGTGTGTTTTACAGGCTGGGCCCGCTATAATGGGTCGTAGTTTTAAGTCCCCCGGGTTTAGTGTATGTATGTACGTCTTTGGTGATTTTTTTAATGGTTTCATTTATAATCTGGCTTTTGTGTATTTTTGGTAGACCATAGAAAAGGCTAGGTTTGCCTTTAAAGTTTGTTAGAAAATCAATCTATTTTGTTGTCAGTTCATTTCCATGGGTTTTAATTACTGAGGACAAAGTTTTGATTTTTTTTTTTGCGTAGTGTAGTTTGTGACATTTTCATAATGTTGACTGTCATCAAGCATGGAGATTACTAGATTTCTATAGTATAATGTGTCCATTATTACAACTGTACTTCCTTTATCTGCTTCCTGAAACGTTATATCTTCATTATTTTGAAGTTCTGTTAGTTCCTTCCATTGTGTACTGTTAAAGTTTGAGTTAATTGTCTGTTTATGCATGGTGTGGTTGGGAAAGTTCTCAATGTGGTTGCAGAATTCATCAAGATTTTTATTTCTTCCTTTGTGGGGGATGTGTTCACTGTTGTTTTTGACTAGTGAGTCATCTTCAGTGTTGTGATTGGTTAATGCTTCTGTGAGTCTTAATTTTCTACAGAATTCTATTATACTGTCCTTCACTTCATTTTGGTTGGCTCTGCGTAAAGTTGGAGTGAATTTTAGCCCTTTTAAGAGGATGTCTATTTTTATGTTTGAGAGAGGTTTAGTTGAGATGTTAATTATCTTCGGTTTCTCCTGATCACCAGGTTCCAACCTGTGCCCTGGTGTCTCTGGTCTGGGGCTAAAAAATGTTGGCTGCAATGTTGTTTGCATGAGCTGTCTGTGAGGTTGTATGGGATTGGTCCCGGGGGAATGGTGGTATTGTTGCCTCAGATTGTTATGTGTGTGTGGGTGTCTACGGGTGTTTTGGTTAGTGATGTGTGTAACGTTTCTGTATGTGATATACTTTTGTTTCGAATTTCTTGTGTGCGGGATGTTTGTTGACCTAGTGTTATTTTGTGTTGTTCTTGTGTTCGTTGGGGACCAGTAATTTTGGGTCATAGGGTAGTAGTGACTGGTATGTGGTGTGCTTCTTATCCTAGTGTTGTTTTGTGTTGTTATGGGGGTGGTTATTCCTGGTATTGGGACGTTGTTGGTGTGTTCTGTTCTTGGTATATGGGTAAGCTTTAGATTTGATGTAATCTATTTCATAAATGCGTGGTCTGTCAGCTTGTTCCCTATTTAGTTTTGCATGGTCCAAAAATGGTGGTTGTAGGTGATTTCTATTTATGGTATATGGAGGATAATGAGGAGGGTTGTTGTTGATTAAGTGGTTGAAACTGGGGGTGGTTTGTGCGTTGTTTAGTTTTTGTTTGTTAATTATAGTTTTTTCTTTAGAAAAGGATTATCTGCACTGAATTCTTTTTTAAAAGTTGATTCATGTCTTTGGAAGAAATCATTGCTTTTTTCCCAGCGTAAGAGAGAATTTCTTTCTTCCTTTCCACAGACTTCTTTCCAAAGATTTACTGTGTTTTCGAGGGTTGTCCCTCGGTTTGCTTGTTTATTTCCCTGTGCATCTCCCCGTCGATGTTTTTATATTTTTCTTCATTAGTGGAGGCCCTAAGTCATAGTAGTTTGATGTCTGATTTTAGATGAAATAGTGCTAACCTTTCCCTAATAGTCCTCTGCCCGTCAGGTTCATTTGGTATTATTTTGATCTGGAATTTGCGTGGAAGAATAATTGGTGTTGAGTTCATCCATCCCTCGTAGATATCTGCTTTGTTGGAATTTTTTTTATCATATTCCAGAAAGCGAGTTTCCTTTTATGGAGGTTTATATTCCAAATGTTCTCTATTTTTCCTCATTGAAAAAACTATAAAGCAAAACCTAACCACTTGTAACATTCTATTCCTTCTAAACCTAATCATGTTAAATTAATCAAACCTAGTCATTCCCAACATTTTTGATTATCTCCCTTATACCAGAAAAAATTCCTGATTACCTTCCTCTGTCTGGAACTCCATATTTCACAACATAGCGAAGACTTGACAGGATAAAGGTATAGAAATTTGAGAAATTTTAAAAGAAAATACGAAACCGGTTATTTCGCCAAAAACAATGTTACTATACTCAAAATTTTCTAACATTTTTCTAACATAACGATTTAAATATATGCTTTAACCATATAACACAAGCCTTCTGAAGTTTTTTCACTCTTTCTTGTATATATATATATAT
>NC_068981.1:77779469-77795036 GCF_001194135.2 Octopus bimaculoides | reverse complement strand
TATATATATGCATATATCTATGTGCACATAGATATATGCATATATTTATGTGCGCATGTTTTTGTATTTGTACCCACCACCGCTTAACAACTTGGTTTATTTACGTACCCGTAACTCAGTTTGGCAAAAAGAGACCGACAGAATAAGAACTAGGCTTAAGAGTAATTCCTGGGGTCGATTTGTTCGACTTATCCCTTCAAGGCAGTGCCCCAGCTTTGATGCAGTCCAAAGACTGAAACACGTAAAAGATAAATGATGAGATATATTTAAGTCTAACACCTGTATATAGAAGTAATGTTAGCAACACTGTAACAAAGAAGTAATGGATTTCAATTAACACTGGCAGTAGTTTTGAGAAAAAAAAATCACAGAAGCGGATCCATGGTTTTATCTAAGGCTGAATTGCTTTAGACCTAGATGTAATTTTAGTAAGTATTTTTTTTTTTATATTATAACTATATATTGATTTCGTTGGACAGTTCTGTACAAAGTTGCACAAGTTTAACAGAACCGATAATTGATAAAAACAGTAAAATTATTGCAATACTGCGAAGTAAGTTAAAGTGGTAATTTTTTTTATATATAAAAGTCGTTAATAGTTAAACTAAGACAATGTATTCCAGAGTAATGCTAGGTAAATCAAGAGCTTATATTTTTTCCAGAACCTCCTGGAAAATAACCATAGCGAGGGACATTCCACAGTTGAATTAGAACAGTCACAAACGGTGAAAGAAGACATGCACCCAACACCAGAGCTGAAGACACCTCCGAAAGGGGGTGGCCCCGCCACGTCAAAACGGTAGAGGAGTAGGGGCCGAAACCGGACGTGGTTCCTCCTGATGATGTCTTCAGCTAACTGGATCCTATAAAGGAGCTGTTGTGGTAGCAGACCACGAAACATGGTTGAAATTCCTTCCAACTTGGAACAAGCTGATTCGTATCGTTTCCCATTGTTTAGTAGATTTCATTGTCGCTGATACATCTGCTACTGTTACAGCTAATTTATAAGCTACATAAACGTGTTACACTTACGTAGGAGTACAGTCAAGTCATTTTAGGAACAGCTTTTTGTCAATGGTTCCCTCTTGGTATCCACTTTTACTTGTAGCTTCACGAATTGTCTATAGGTGGCAGTCGATCACCTCCTGGAAGATGGCGTCGGTAGGCTGATTAAACCAGGCTGATCGGAGTCGATGAGTTTTAAATTCACAAAGAAATTACTTAATGTTTTGTTGGTAAAATGCGAAGAAACTGGCTTTTAGGGTACTGCGTTAGAAAACCCAATCACTTGTAGGTAAGCTTCAACGAGCAAGAGGTATCAGGCAAGCATCATAGGGAGACGTCGCCTCTGAGCACGTCGATAACCCTGGTCACCCCACAGAATTCCTAATATATCTTTAGTAATATTGGCTCACATTGACACTGATCTCTGAAATCATCAGCGACAAGTTGCATTAGATTGTCCGGCGCAGCACCTCTTGCTAAAATCGAAGGCCAATGGAAGTGGAAACGAGAAGTTTTTGTAAGTTCAAACAAACTACAGACTTCTGTTGCAGACACCAAGATCTCATTTACATCTGCGACAATGAAATAACACTACTTTCATTGGTTTCTAGTTCATGAGGACACGAAGCGTGGAAGAGAGAGAGAGAGAGAGAGAGAGAGAGAGAGAGAGAGAGAGAGAGAGAGAGAGAGAGAGAGAGAGAGAGAGAGAGAGGTATTTTATGAGAAAAGGCAAATTCAACGTCAGCAGGAAATGAACTCAGAGCACATAGACCCAGAATAAAGAATACAGCAAAGTATTTTATCCCATCTTCTAAACTGTCTACCAATGCGTCTTGTGCGCGCGCACACACACACTCACGTGTTTGCAAAAATGGAAGCAGTTTTATTGATTATAGAGAATGTTTCACCTGTTCTGATCGACGGGTGAAACCATTGATAAATTTCTTATCTAAATACTTCTCGCTTTATATTTGATAGCAAAATATTATGGACAGATAATTCATAAATGAAATAGTGCATGCCACCATTTGAAAGTGGCGGGTCGAAAACGAAAGCTTTGCCTACATCTAACAGGTTTACTGGTCCATTTGAATTGTCTTAATGATAGTTACAAAATTTTTATTTAAAAAACGATGATATTGTATTAACAAAATATAATAAATTTACAAAACATTTAAAAAGACTTGCATGTATTTTATTCCAGAAGTTCTTTGATAATAATATTCACAGTAGCACAACCATTGCCATGAAGATTTCCTTGCTTCCCATCGTTATTTATTAACATATTTATTCTCCCTATTTTTCGTCTTTCTTAAAGCGACATAAATTTAACAACGTTTAACTACAATGGACTCTCATTTCAATTCTGATTCATTCTCTCACGTTTACCATGTATACTACTCTAGGAGTATAGTGAAGGCGCGTGGCTAAGTGCTTGGGGCATTCGGCTCACAATCGTAAGGTCATGAGTTCAATTCCCGGCGACGCGTTGTGTCCTTGAGCAAGACACTTTATTTCACATTGCTTCAGTCCACTAAGCTGGCAAAAATGAGTATTACCTGTATTTCAAAGGGCCAGCCTTGTCACACTCTGTGTCACGCTGGATCTCCCTGAGAACTACATTAAGGGTACACGTGTCTGTAGAGTGTTCAGTCACTTGCACGTTAATTTCACGAGCAAGCTGTTCCGGTGATCGTATCAGCTGGGACCCTTGTCGTCGTAACCGACGGAGTGCTCCTTTGACTCTAGGAGTGTGATAAAAGCCTCATTTTCTTAATAAATTCTATTTCACATTAAAATTCAATTTATTTATGTCGTTTGACAGCCTTCTACTTTTCTGTTATCTTGTTAGCGTGTTAGTAAATAAATACACATTGTTAATATCAATTAAATGTGGTGACATACATTACTGCTGTGTTAGCAGTGTAATGATTTTACATCTATAGAATAGATTTTTAACAAATGAGAATTTGCAGTAAACCATTAAATGTATGGACGATTGAAAATGAAGAAGCAACACGTAGCATTCTCAAAATAAAAAAGCGCTTACATACTTGTCAAAATGTATGATATTGGTTTATGACAAATCCAAGTAGTATAAGAATTTATGACACCGAGAGAATCTGATCGTGAAAAACATACATGACAACTTAATAATATTGCGGTGAGTGTAAACCAAACGTTTCAGTATAGCAGCAGAAGCTACTGAGTTAACTATTAAACACTTAGCCGGTGTAAAGGAAAAACAGTTACCCTTTGATCAAAAACATGTGTTTTTAATCAAAAGGATGAATAAAGAAGAAAAATAATGGGCCGTTATTTTTCTTTTGCAACTGTCCGCATAGAAAGAGATTGGGAGTAAATTGTATAAAAGCCAATGGAAATATCGAAAAATATAAAAAGCTATGTTCATTTCCTTTGCGTAAAAGGTAGAGATTCAACTGTGTTTACTTCCTTTGTTTTTTTTTTGTTTACATTAATACTCTTCAAAAACTATATTTAATAAATGAATGAAAATATGTGATGCAAGATGCGCAAAGGCATTTGGCTTATTGATATTAATACCCTTCAAATACAATATTCAGAAAGTAAATGCAGTTATGAGACTTGAAGTGCGAGAAAGTATCTTTCTTTGTTGAGTAAGAGAAGGAATTGGCGGAGTCAAGTGACTTTTCACATTGAAGTCTTGCGTGCGTGTTAGGGCGTTAAAAGCAGAGTGGTACTGAAAGGATTATAACTGGTCATTAAATATGTGCTAACCTCTTTCTTTATCCTCTTATTTGCATATTTGGCTTTTCGCTAGAGTCAAACATTAGACTTGTTGGGGTAATACCTGGCATTTCTGCACCAGCGGCATATTGATTTTCGTTGAGACTCCAATTGAAGAGTGTAGATAGCCTCAAACTCGAATTCAGTGCTGCATAGGAAATACTCTGATTTTCTAACCTTTCAGGACCATAATGTATGTATGTATGTATGTATGTATGTATGTATGTATCTATCTATCTATCTATCTATCTATCTATCTATCTATCTATCTATCTATCTATCTGTCTGTCTGTCTAAAATATGATGGGTTTAGTTCACCGATGAACAAAACCAATAGGTACGTTGCGTAAGTGCTATAATTGGTCATCCGCTAGTTTCCCAGTTCACAGCTGAGGCTGGAGCTAAGGATCCGTTGTAGGTTTCTGAGTCAGCGGGTATTTATTAGAGGAAAAGGAAAACAAAACCAAGGCTGGATGAGCATCTCAGGTTATTTAAAATATTTAATTACAGAGTAAAGGTGAATTAAAAAAGTAGAAGTAAGTAATATCTGTAGGTGTTTCTGAGATACCTCAGGTAATGGGTCAACACCCCTACACACTGTGTATTCTGTTATCAGAGACAAGGAGTGTATGCAGGAAAGTTCCAGACGGAATTTCAGTAGATATGAGAATAAAGATAGAAGAATAAAGTTCTCAGTTCACCTTGTTCTGGAAGGTATGGAGGTTTGTGAAGATATACCTCCTTAAGTATAACCCCAGGTAAATCCAAACGGTAGTTTGAGTGATGCATTCAGATCGAAGGAATAAATCTAGCAGTTAGCCTTCGTGTAGACCAGGGGTTCCCAACCTTTTTGTCGTTATCGCCCACTTTTCCATACACAAAAGTTCTCATATCCCACCTGTGCAGTAATTTTTAGGACGCAAAAATAAAGCATATTAAGAACGGTTGCTTAAAAAATGAAATATTCATTGAGATGAAATATTGCAAAATGGGCATTCGGAGTTGAAACGTTATTCAGAAGAATGAAGTTTTTGATTGCTAAATGTTTCTCAATGAAATAAAATTGAAAAATGATACATGTATCAAATGTTCAACAAACAAACCATGTTTAGCTTTTAGTGTCATCCTTGAGGCTGATGCAACGCAGCTAGTGAAAACACATTTGGTTGCAAATTTGTCAATTATATTCTTAAGTCTCCTCGTTTGGCTATATCCAGTCCACTTCTGCTTTTAGAAAGTAAAGTACCAACGTGACTGAAACCAAATTCGACCAAGTACGACGTTGGGAAGATAAACAAGATTAATTTCAAATGCTTCCATAGGTTGGGGTAAGAATTCAGTATACTTTGAGGATACCACAAGCCTTCTTTGCCATGAAACCGATATCTCATTGTAGCCTCATTATCATTTTGCAATTCAGTAAGCTCCTCCTGAACGTCGTCTTCGCAATAGACTGCTTGGACTTCAAAAGGTTTGCTGTACCAATTTGGGATATTCAATCAAATAAAATCTTGAAACTGCTCCATCATGTCATCATGTAATGGTTGTAGATAGTCACGATAGGTAACGATATTCTCATCAACCAATTCATCTTTCAAAGAATCCAGTTGTAGAAATTGATGCAATTGACGTTTGGAAATGTTTTATTTTATACAGGACCAATTTCGAAATGAAGGCAGTGATAAATGATTTACAGTCAACAAGAGTTTTTTTGTTTTCCTTGCAACAATTTTATCAAATCATTAAATTTAGTGAATATATCGCCCAGACAAAAAATATCGCGCTTTGCAGCAATCAATGAAGCTGACAGAAGAGTACTTTCAAAGAAAGATATAATCACATGAAATAGTTCAACAAAGCGAACAACACAGTTGTTCCTCGACAGCCATCGTACTTCGGTATGGTACAGAAGCCTTACAAAGTCATCATCATTATCCAGACACAATTGACGGAAAATTCGATCAGACAAGGAATTTGATTTCAGCTTATTCACAGTTTTGTTAACCAACTGCAGTACATCATTCAACCAGCCATTGATATTTTTTGCCACTAAATGTTGTCGGTGTATCACACAATGAACTGTTTAAATCTGTTGAGAAATTTCACGTTTTAGGAGAGATGAAAAACCTCTGTATCTTCCAACCATGGAAGGGACACCATCAGACGCACAGGCAATAATATTGGTCAGTGGGATATGAAGTTCAGAAAGCAAACGCTTAAGCATATTGAAAATAGATGTACCTTTTCAATCAAGCAGCAAGTTCTCTGTGAACAGCATTTCTTCATAAGGTTGAAGTTATTCATTGAAATTTCGAACATAAACCATCATAAAACACTGGTTATCTATAATCGTTGACTCATCCACTTGTATAGAAAATTCGGAACACTGGAGAATTTGAATGAGCTGATGTTTGACATCGGTGGCCATTTCATCTATACGTCGAGAAATTGTATTGTTACTAAGTGGAATTTTCTTGATAACTGTGTCGGGCTTCTTGTGCATTACAGTCGACAGAACTTCTTCAATGACAGGTCGAAGCAATGTTTCTCCTATAGTGAGGGACATCCCGATCTTTGCGACCAGTAATACAATATTGTACGACACAACCATACCATCATTTTCCCGTACAGTTCCTTCCGTAAACATCGTGTTTAGTGTTTTCTGCTTTTCGAAAGAGGCCTTAAGTTGCAAAAAATATGATAATGGTTTGTCTTTTCTGTCGGAATTCTTGGAATGAAAATGATATTTCAAGCATGAAGGTTTCATAGCTTCATTGCTCAAAGTTTGCTGGCATAGAAGACACATGGGTAATTGACAGATCTGAGGAGGAGCAATAATCCATATGATAAATAATTAATGCTGTACTGGCGACAAGTTTTCTTTACTGGAGGTATCAGGAAAGTTGAAATTCGAAAAAAGAATTCATTGAAGCGGAATCGTCAAAGGCAGAAACTCATATGTGTGCGTCCAATGCAAGTGTAGTGACGTGGTTTATGGGTCTGGTCACTACTTCTGATCTGATCTGAGAATAGCCCTAAAAAGGACTGTTATCGCATACGATAATGATGAAAGGACGAAGGCAGAAATGAAAGGACGAGCGGACAAGAGATTTAGTTCGTTCGGTGATTTCTTCCATACATGAAGCGGCAATACAGAAGTACAAGGAGTGTGTGAGCGGCAGAGGAGAGAAACGACGATATGCAAGTTGGGTCTGCCAAAGGTCAACTGGCGAAATCGTTTGAAGCCACTCTATTTATGCCAAAATAATCGTTTGATGTTTATCCGCTGTGTAGGCGTTTTATTTTGGTGACTGAA
The DNA here is from genome assembly GCF_001194135.2 of Octopus bimaculoides. NCBI lineage: Eukaryota > Metazoa > Mollusca > Cephalopoda > Octopoda > Octopodidae > Octopus > Octopus bimaculoides. The sequence continues at coordinate 77,787,946 of NC_068981.1, read as the reverse complement.
GGGCTGTTTGTCTCACTTGGATGAGGTAGCTAGGTAGTGGATAGATAGAGTTGTTTGTTTCATTAAGCAGATAGATAGGGATGTTTATTTCACTGGTGAGGACAGATGAATAGCAATCATACAGCTGGATAGTACTTCCTTAGTTTAGACTCGGGAAAACATACTTAACAAAAATCCTTTATCGCTCACCAAAATTTTAGATCGCCCACCATTTCCTAAAAATTCGTTCATCGCCCAACGGTGGGCGATATCGCCCAGGTTGAGAAACCCTGGTGTAGACAGTGTAAATGAAGTGAGCAGAAGGGGTGCATAATTTGAGAGAGACAGTCAGACCAAGGTGTCATAATAGATAGGTAGATCAGAGTGAAAGGGGTGGAGATGTGAGTGAGTGAAGAGAGGAGAAGAAAGAAGAAGGAGAGAATAATAGAAATAAAGATAAAGATAAAAATGTAAAGAGGGCAAAGAGGATAAATAATGGAAATAAAAAGAATGAGAGCGCAAGCAAAAACAAAATATGAGGTAAAAGACCGGTATCATTCTTTGTCAGAGCAGATTTAGAGTGAGAGGTCAGGGTTCAAGGTTTTGGTAAAGTGGAGGAGGAAGGCAGACAACATTTTATGGCTATCAAAGGGTAATTAAATAGTCAGATAAATTCTTGGTTCAGCGTAGTCAGAAAAAAATATCTAACTTTAGTTCAGTGGTCAGTAAAGAGAGTTAAAGTGCTAGAAATATATGCTTAGCTTTAAGAGAGGGAATTTATTTAAAGTAATTAGAATTAAAAGCTAGCATTAAAAATTAACAATTAAAAAGACTTGTGTAGCCAGCGTACTTCAAAGATACGTATGCTGAGGGAATAGGCATTAATAAGTGAAGGATATACGTACTTATATTGTTATGACTGTGAATGCAGAGAGGCAGGTGTTGTAGATATCATGTGCTGATTTCGTGTATGTTGATTTCGATTGCGTTTAGACCTTTGAAAGAACCTAAAGGTACGATAGACTTATGTTTGCAGGAAAAAATGCTTCATGTTGTCTATTAAATAATTGTGGTGAATCGTGAATTAATACTTGGAGGGTTTTCTTAAGGCAGAGTCCACATGCAGAGTGCTGACCTTGGTATGGGACACCAGAATCTATTATGGCCCGGGTTATCCTAAATGGTATTTTCTTATTTATTTGGTTTGGGATATCTCTACTTAAAATTAATTATAGATCCGATATAATGACTAAAGTAATTTATACACTTCTACTATAGCCTCAGGCCGACCAAAGCCTTGTGAGTGGATTTGGTAGACGGAAACTGAAAGAAGCTTGTCTACGTCCCCGTAATCTAGCGGTTCAGCAATAGATACCGATAGAATAAGTACTAGGCTTACAAAGAATATGTCCTGCGATCGATTTGCTCGACTAAAGGTGGTGCTCCAGCATGGCCGCAGTTAAATGACTGAAACAAGTAAAAGAGAGATAAAGAGAGTATATATATATATATATATATATATATATATATATAACAGAAAATGAAGAAACATTGATGAACAACAATTGAATTACATCAATTATTATTTATTAATTCAATACAAATAAACTGCATCCCATCTAACAGCTGTTTCTGCTTCCAATGTTGTATAGTATTGCCATTGATATGCTAAAAATATTTATTATATTTGGTAATAAAACCGATCTAAAACATGGAGCTTCATCAGAGTGAAGAATAAATAAATAAAAAAAAAGAAGCGTCTAGAAAAGAAAAAAGGAAAAGTTGAATATGGTTATAATTATACCATTTTGGTTGTGTATCTCTGGGACGTTAAGTAAATGACTAAACTTAAAATAGTATTTGGTGGGCTAATCCTTTGTACGGGGTGGGAATAAGATGGATAAATAATAATAATAATAATAATAATAATAATAATAATAATAATAATAATAATAATAATAAAAAAAAATAATAGCTGGATATGGCAATAGGTTTTAGTCGGAGAAGGAATGAAGATGCAATAAGGTTTTTAATTAATCACAGTTATTAATTAAAAACAGTATTATATCTTCATCCCTTCTTCGACATGAACTGCACAAGTCCTTGCCTTCAGTCCCAGCAGACCACCAGTGCCCGACCTACGGCAGAACATTCCGAGCATGTATTGCCCTGATCTATCACAGCCGGACGCACCGTGACCCAACTTCTCCTATGTGATGTCTTTGGTCATCGTCGACAACGACGGACGAGCATTATGTGTGTATATATGTATGTATATATGTATGTATGTATGTATGTATGTATGTATGTATGCATGTATGTATGTATGTCTCCTCTATTTTTTAATTATTAGAAATCTTCCACTGAAGAGGGAGCCGGCTTCCAACAAAGATACAAGGCTCCATCTTTGGGATATAGTTGACGCAGATAAAATTCACATTTGGAATTTGAGAAAAGTCTTGCATATTTTTACTGTTCCACTCACAGATTGCATTTGTAATGTACGAATCAGCCGGTAGATTCCTCTTTTTGAAAATATCAGTTAATTCAGATTCTCCTTTAAGTACTTACTAATAAAACATAGTGCTCCAATTATTAATGGTATGAACATGAATTCACAGTCTGGATATAGAAGCTGGAGGTTTCGAAGCAGTTGTCCATAGATATCATCTTTTTCTTTAATTTTTAAAGAGATATTTATATCTGAAGGGCAGCTGACCTCTATGAGGGCACATACTTTTGTCTCTCTGTCCCAAACAACAATATCCAGGCTGTTGTATTTACATTTGGCAGAAGTTTTGATGGGAATATTGCTTGAGTTAGTGTTTATGAATGTATTCCATAGCAGAAGGATTTTCTAAGTTTATTTTAGGACAGTCTTTTTTGTGGATGGCATTGTAAATTGTTTTAGCAACAATATCGTGCTGCATAGGGCCGTGGTACTGTGCGACTTTTTAGGATAGCTGCTAATCACATGCGTGATGTCTTCCACAGAAACATAACATAGCCTACACATGCAGTAGCACCTTGGGATTACAAGAGCGTCACTGTCAGGGACTTTGTGGCAATTTCCTCTTCCTGGATTGCAAACGCATAGCCTTAAAAGTGTGATGTGAAGTAATTGGCTTGTGTCCAAGAGAGGCTGCGCTTCGTGTCAATTCTACTGTCTTCTTCAAGCTTCTGGATAACATACCCATACATAGTCTTTTCTTTTTGTGTGCTGAGTGCTTTCCATCCAGGTCTTCTCTGAGGTAAGAGAACCCAACTGTTTTGGGGCTGTATAGGAGATCATCAAGAAGATAATGCTTCTTGAGGATCTCACTGCCGACTCGTACAGCTCGTACTTCACTTTTCAGTACTGCATTTATACATTTATTTTTGCTGCTGTTGTTTTGCAGGTGCTGCCTGAGTGATACCATATGGCACTGGAAGGCCGTCTACACTGATCTCAGGCCTCTACCATCTTCATTTCTTCTTAGGTAGAGCCTGTCAACGTCACTGTTTCTGTGGAAGTATGTATGTATGTATGTATGTATGTATGTCATTATTCAGTTTATTTGAACCAGTTTCTAATCTAGATCCAAGCCTCCTTCATTGGAATTTCAACATCAACAGCAGGGTATGTATGTATGTATGTATGTATGTATGTATGTATGTATGTATGTGTGCAGATTTGTATGATTTATGTATTTATTCTCATGCATATACTTGCATATCTAGAAATGCTCATATATGTTTAAATGATAAACTTCAGGAAAGATTTACAGATTTTTATAGTTCCAGTGATGGATTTGATCTGTAGTCTTCGAATTAGCTTTCTCCTGTCTGGTTCTGCGAAGCTTAATTTCTCAAGATTGGTATTTAGGCAGTGTGTTACATATCCCAGGGCCCCAATAATTACAGGTATAAACCTGAACTTGTAATCTGGATGGAGTAACTGCAGATTTCTCAACAGTTCAGCATAGGTGTTATCTTTTTCACTGATTTTCAGTTTTATGGTAACATCTGCTAGGCGGCTAATTTCCACAACTGTGCACAGTTTCTCTTCTTTATCCCAAATCATTATATCAGGTCCATGTATGTATGTATGTATGTATGTATGTATGTATGTATGTATGTATGTAGGTATGTATTAAGCTCTAAGATGTATGAACAGTAGTTTTGTCGGTTTACGGACGTATAGATTCGGTGACTGTAAATACTGAAGTTGTTATTGGATTAGGTCAAAATTTTTATTGAACAGGACAATGGTATGGAAATGTTCATTGTTTTAGCGTCCACTTTGGGACTTGTTTTATATGCAGTAACCTTCTCAGAGTATTTTCCATCAAACATTTTTGTATGTTACCATACCATTAAGTGTTTATTCATAAAAATGCTATGCATCTGGAACTATAATATCTGGTACTATCATTTAAGCTATGCTTAACCGATGAGTACTAATAAAAGCGAAAAGTATCAGAAGTTGTGACCATATTGTTGATGACCAAGCTGTAATGGTTAAAGTAATGATTTTTTATCTCACAACTACGTATAATTTTAATTAATTAAAATTTCTTGGCTCACTGCATTAAGTATGTTGGCATTTTCATTGAGTGTTGGCTACTTCGTTGTTACTGAGTGAATGCTCGACTGATTTTTGGCCGTTTGCCTATTTGCGACTGGCGGACTAACTGCTTCATTCACGTGCTGGTTTTCTGCATCGTGACTGTCGAATGGAACTGTATTGATAATTGAAGCTTTGGTTTGCTTTATATTACAACATGCTGGATGTATGCAAGGCAGTACGTACGTAGGCGTTCCCTGTGAATGGTTTATGGAGATATTTCATACTGACAAATATACTACTCCAAGATATTTTTGTTTTTGCCATTTTATTTAAAGAAGGGTTTCATTCAATCTAATCAAAAGAAAAGTCGGATCTCATGTAATGCTCGAAAAGTTTATTTGAAAAGCTTCATAGTAACAGAGCTTAGTGAGTTTAGGAATGCATAAGAAAAGCTTGGCGTTAAAAGGTTTTGATATTGTTTCTCTTTTAAGAGCTTAGGATTAATGAATTTGTTGTGTATTTGAATTTGACTTTCTCAACACGTACTCTGGTCTAACTATACATGCAGGAAATGGGTCTCTTCATACAGTGAATTGTCTGAAACACTCTGGTTGAATAGTTCAGAAACGCTCCACATAGCGAAAATAAAGGAGGTGTGAAATTTCTTTGATGCAGCTGTGAGTAAAAATAACTTGTAAGAAAGATTATGGCTGTACAATAGTTAAACGTATCGCGTATTTTTCTGGTTCTCTGAAATTGGAAATGTGCTCAGTTCATTGTGTTGCTTTCTGTTGTCACCGTGAAAAAAAAAAAAAAACTATTGTCTTCGGTAAAAAAAAATCGTTATGTTTAGATTGGTAGCCTTTAACAAGAGAACGACTTTAGTTGGCGAATGTACCAAAACAATTTGTTTTACGGACTTTTGGTAACCTTAGTGTACTGAGACAGATGGTTTACTTTGGAGATTACTAGTTTTTGAAACATCAACGAATACTAGTTTTAATTTATTTATGTATATAACTGTACATTTGCATTGGCGATCGAACGTGTAAATGTTATTTTGGTGAAAGTGAACAGCACAGAGCAAGCAAGGGTAACCCGCGGCACTCCTTTCGTGTAAAACGCTAAATGGAACGCATAATTTCATGAATGCGTAAATTTTGTAACAGCCTCTAATTCGAACAATTTTTTCTCTCTTTCATTCACTCAGTTGTTCTCTCGATTAAAATTTTATGATTTGCTTTGCGCAGTAACTGGTCTATTCTGCTACATATGAAGCTTGTTAAATTATTCTATTCATGCTTCGGGCCAATTCATGATGAACAGTATTGCATAAGGTCCGTCACAATAAAAATGATACTCATGCTTGTTTAACAAGTTTCTATAGGTCTTTTTGGACAGTTGGTCACAAAGCACAGACACAAATCTTAAAGTTCTTATCATCCTAAAAGGGTCATTGGGGGTTTTCTCTGTTGGAAACAAGGGAGATTATCCAAGCAGTCTTAAATTGTGCTTTCCTGAACATAATTAATTCGAGAATCTAGATTGCCTGGTACTAATGCGCTAAACGTTGTTCCATAGAGAAGTTCAGCTGGACAGTTGGATATATCAAATTTTAATGTGAAATAAATTACAAGCATCAATCATAATAACAACTCGTACGAATTTGTTAAGGGAAGTCTTTGTTGCGTGTGATATCAATATACCATCTCATCTGAGGAAATAAGAAGTTTAAAAAAAACACACAATGGGCGAAAAGTTGTTTGCAGGAATTGTTTCAACCATACGGTTTAATGAGCTACATACATTAACAAATATTTTAAACCTCTGGATTGAGACAAGCGACCATATAGATCCAACTGCATATTATATAATTAGACAAGTGCTCAATGTTTGCCACAAAATTTTCCAGTGACTGGTTCTGGATATATCTTTCGCCCAGTATTCGCTTACGTTGGTTAAATATACTCGACAGGAAACAATTAGCCATAATTATTTCAAAAATATCAGAATCTGTAAGCTATTTAAGGTATTGAATCTCTGGTGGATCTTTATATATATTATCTCTGGTCGATGAAGTTAGCTGGATGCATTGTATTAAACGGGATAGTATGTATGAACTGGCTGTACGTCCAGTCTTGTTTAATAGCATCCAAAGTTCTTGAGGTTTGTTTCTCTACAGCTAATTCCATTGCTCGTGTGAGACAACAATGATAACATTAGGTAAGATGACAGGAACCTTGGTTGTCATTTCATTGAAATTTTAGAATCCCAGTTTTTAAATGCAACAAGTCTAGATAATGGACTTATACGATAATGTATGAAGTAGGGTTTGTAGTTTTTACATATTGCGAAATCCTTTCCTTCCAGTATGATGTGATCATATTGAAAAATGTTGTGAATTGTCGAACGTTCGCTTCTGAAAGCTCTATATCAAGAGATGGCGGAACTCGGATTCCTTGGAAAGAAATCTACCTATAGCATAATGTCGTTACCTGTCTAGTGAGTGCAGCACAAACAACCAACGTAAGCTTCACTATTAACTCGGTGTAGCGGCTTGATAATTTGGCTTGTACTAGCAGTGATTTCCCTGAAGGAAATGTGAAAATTTGCAGTTGTAAATCTAAATTTAATTTTGTTTGATTTATTTTTGGTATTTTCAATTAAATATTATATCAGCAAAGTTTGGAAAAAGATGACGACAGCAATTTGCTATACCAATAAATCCTTACAATTATACTTCTATGTTGAAGCAGTATTTTTATGATATCCATTTAGTCTGTGATGTTATTCGTGTTGTTCGTGAAATGTCAGACACTAGGCTTTAGATCAACGAGTTTTGTTGAATCTATCCGTTGACTTTCAAAAGTATCTGTAAATTAATTTGGTAAAATTAGATTTGAATTTGTTGCAACAGGCTATTGCGCGCTCACAAAACCAAACGCACAAACACACGTACATATAAATATATTTGTACGCCCCAGGGAAGTTAATTTTATGTCGAGCACTATGTGGTAGTTTTTCTTTAAAGGTAGTTTTATGCGACTGGATATCATATCTGTTTTATGGTAGATTCGTCTATTCCAGGGAGTTTTGTATCTAACTCTCGTATACTTTATCACTTTATATTGTTGGCAACAAAGGGATTCTGTCGTTTTACACCGCCCAATGAGAGATATTGTTCACGAAACAGAACGTTCTGTAGCGGAAGGCTTGCTGTGTTATAACAAAACACATAAGCCGTGTATTACAAATTAACTGTCTGCTCGTTCTTTCAATACTTAGAATTGTATCATAGCACCAAATAATTAAAACTTTATGCCTACATCTATCTATCTATCTATCTATCTATCTATCTATCTATCTATCTATCTATCTATCTATCTACCTGTCTGTCTGTCTGTCTGTCTGCATGTATGTATGCGAATATGTAAAAATTTCTCTGTATAATATTGATAGAAGATCATTGTAAGTGAGCAAAATCAGCGGGAATGAAAACAATGATGTTTATATTCATTCACAACACGTTTTGGCAGATTTGAACGTGAACCCAACAGTGAATAGCAAATTCACATACAAATCTGCCAAAATAACAACATATTACATTATATGTACGTTCACACACACACCCATATAAATATTTGTGTGTGCGTGTGTAGGTGCACGCATGCCTATATATTTATATATAATGGTTATATGAACATGTGCATACATAAGTATGTGTGGGTACGAATTAATAAATATGTTTAATAGTAACACACATACGCACATATAAATCTATATCACATCATTTGTGCGTGTGTATATGAGCGTGCGCGTGTGTGTGTATGTATACATACATACATACATATATATATATGTGTATATATATATATATATATATGTATATATATATATATATATGTGTGTATATATATATATGTATACATATATATATGTATGTGTGTAT
>NC_068981.1:77775007-77777507 GCF_001194135.2 Octopus bimaculoides | reverse complement strand
ATTTCAAATAATTTCGACGAGTAAGCAGAATCATTACATTGGTTGTTCTGGCTTTTGACATTCTGATTTCGAATTCCACCGAGGTCAACTTTGCCTTTCATTCCTTCGGGGTTGATAAAATTAAGTACCAGTCAAATACTGGAGTGAATGGTATTAACTAACCTCCGTCCCTATTAATAATTGTTGGCCTAGTTCCTAAATCAGAGTCAATATTTTACATTGTTTTAGAAGTTTAGGTCCAGGCGACCTACAGCATTCCATCTGTGATCATTCCAACTATTTAAGGATATTTAGGACTCCTTCATCTTAAGTTTCCTTCCCTTATTTAAAGTAGAAGAATGTAATGTGAAAGAGATTTAGTTGGTATCTCTAGCAAATCGAGTCTCCACGTTGAGGATTCGACAGTCTTAGGTCTAATTTTACGTTGAAATATTTTAGTAGATTTCTTGGTGTTGTTTCTTTGACGATATAGGGAAGCCTCCGCTAGGCTTTTTACTCGACGAATTCGTCACGTAAGTTGGTACGGTCTTTCGTGTCATCATCGAAACCTAAATATCTATGCAGACACTAGCCCATCACAAATTGTAGGAAACCTTCGCGATCACTACCTACTTGTACCGTGATGAAAAGATGACGATCAACCAAGAGTCGACGACTGTACCAGTATCTCTGACCGTGATCGTCGTATTTCGTTTCCTCCTATACTGTCTTTTGTATCATACATATGTCGTATTTTCTTCTCTTTTCTTGGAGAAGAATCATAGCCAATATTTCTTTCTGGTTCGCAACGCAAAATATGAATTGTTATTGCCGTCATTGTTAAAATATTCATTTTCGCTGTTCTGGTTTTAATTTTGTCTGTTAAGTGCTAATATCCATGACTACAATTCTGTTCACTGGTTAAACTCTCAGTATTTTTTCTTGTTTATCTTTTATCTTTACATCTTTTAACTTTTGGCGGTGAGTTTATTCGTTACCACCATCTTTGTGGTTACCAAATCGTTCCGCACCACCTGCACCAATCATTTCGAATCACGAGTGATCAATGTTTGCAAAAATGTAAAAATATTTAGAAGAAATGTCCCAGGTCGTACATTCTTCTTCGCTTCAGGAGAATTAAGTGGACAGGCAAACATTTTAAAGTTCTTTGTTGGCAAAATTAGATATAAAAAATCATAAACAAAGCATAAATATCTTCTTTGCCTTCAAAGTCTTCATGGTAAATTCGAATACTTCTCCGGAGTTCTATTACAGGCGTCCGCTCACGGCAAGCACAACAACAACAGCGTAGAAAAAAAAACTAATAATGCTATGTTGTTCAGAATCTAACATTTACAATACAAACGCTGCTCAATTATGTTAAAAATGTTTTTCTTTCAATTCAAGTCTATCTGCCTTTTATTTTGATTTTTTGAAGGCCTAGATTCAAAGATGGAATGTAAAAGAACGATCAGAGAGAAATATGGGAAAACATCTGCAAGTGTATATCTTCATGCAACAAAAGACAAAGTGATCAGTGAATGCAATTTCTATAAAAATCGAAATCTTGAAACAGAATTTACGACAATCGAGTATTGTCTAGAAGGAAAGAATTTTAATATACGTTTTATTTTATGTTCGGCCAAGATTACACGCACACAGACACACCCGCTCATACATAACAAACATACATATACACAATAGACATACATATACACTTATGCCTAACAATAGACAGGTGTACATATACGCAATACACGATACAAACACTCATTCTCATACAATTATAGCTGCATAAACACAGCATCAATAATATTATTTCAATTGGAAACAATGGGTGTTTGAGAGGAAAATAACAGTATTTTACTATAAAATTGTATATTGCTCTTTTTTTCTTCTAAAGATGTGTTTAGTTCGCTGTGCACACACATGCGCACAAATATAATTATAATTATATACATATGTACATACACACGTATTTATACGTATATATATTATATGTGAAAACAAATATATATAAACCGCCGTTCTATCCAAGAGTAGGTAAAATAATATTTTCTGAAAATGATAAGAATGAGGGGGAAAAAGAACCTCATCATATTTTGATTTTTGTTTAATATGTATCGAAATACGTTACTGATACTTCAACTACTACTACTACTACTACTACTACTACTACTACTACTACTGCTGCTGCTACTACTACTACTACTACTACTAATAATAATAATGATACCGCCACCTTTAGTGGCAGTAGCGGTGGATTGTGGTAGTTGTAGTAGTGATGAAGATGATGTTGATGATGTTGATGATGATGATGAGGACGATGTTGATGATGATATTGTTGATGCGCATGATCATGATGATCATGATTTTCAATTATTTATTTGGCCAACGGGCACAGAAATACTATTGAAAGAACGAAAAGAAGACACGAAAACATTTTTTTGTGTTGGTCTTATAAATTGTTTTTCAAATATCGATCATATATATATATATATATATATATATATATATATAT
>NC_068981.1:77769461-77774676 GCF_001194135.2 Octopus bimaculoides | reverse complement strand
ATATATATATATATCAGTGTTACCGAACAGCATTTGTTTAGTTATTTACTATGTTACTGTATATTAGTTATCACTTACACACACACACGCATACACACACACACACACACACACACACACACACACACACACACACACACACACACACACACACACACACACACACACATATATATATATAAGTGTGTGCGTGTGTGTATGTATGTGCGTGTGTATGCGCGTGTGTGTGTAAGTGATAACTAATATACAGTAAAATAGTAAATAACTAGACAAATGCTGTTCGGTAACACTGATAGACCAAAAATGTTTGAAAACTTATCGCAATCATTTAGTTGAATATCCCCCGGAAGAAAAGATCGCTTACTAAAACTTCGTCTTTGCCCAGAGCAATTCCATACAGGAACATGTTCTGTATTTACTTTCAATAAAAAAGATTCAGAGAATTTTCCTCGCATTCTATCATTACGCCTAACAACACCTTAGCTGTTATGAACTGATCCCTGGATTTTGCTTGTTCGGATAACTATAATTTTCTTCCAAATTTCTCTTGTTCGATTTTTTTTTCATTCTCCACACTCTTCCATTAATCAACAATTTGTTCGACTATTTCTAATCCTATTTAAAAATATTAATTTTTCTTCACGTAACACTATAGTCATCTTTTTGGATGACTTTACTGAATGTAATGCTTGATTTTAATCGCTCTCATAATCCTTTCACATTAAACGTTGTAGGCATCTGTAAGGTAATGGAGAGAGCCATTAACAATGATGTTTTGCAACATCTTGCATCTCTCTCTCACTCTCTCTATCTATCTCTCTCTTTCTCTCTCTCAGTCTCTCTCATTTTCTTTCGTGACTACTTGTATGGGATCTGCAGAACCAGATCCACAAGTGACCGACTCTCTTATGTCACTTACCAGTATACTCTCCCTTGAGGGAACTTCGGTCAAAGCAGTTTTGTTGCCCAAAACATCACCAAACACATCGACAATATCTGGTGTGCATATTTCCTGTTAAAATTTTCTGCTAACGGGTTATACCCTCTCTCATCTTTTGGATCTGTAACTTTCTATCAGATCATCGCACCATTGCAACACTTGTTGACGGAGCTCTTAATGTTTCACTCCTAATAAACTATGCTTTGCTCCAGGGTTCGGTTTTTTTCTTCTACTTCTCACTTTCTTCTGTATATCGATGAACTACGTACTGTCTCATAAAACATTTGATTCCGTCTTAATCCTCACGAACCATGCATCATCGATACCGTACCCCAAATCTCAACTGATTCCATGTGTAGAAACCTTGAGAGAGTCCTCCAGTGGAGTCTTCATTCTTTAAGCAGCAAGAGAAAAGAAGAAAACAAAATCAGACCTTACTTCCTGCAAAAAAAAAAAAAAATCATTATAGTGTACACCCTTAATTATGAGGAACACTCAGCTAAAGTCCTCGTGGCTTCGCCAAATGTGTAATCTCACTATAGTCAAAGATTTCTCCTGGCGAAAGCACATTCTCAAAATAGCTAAAACTGCAATAAGAAGATCAAGCCACTAGTCTCCGAGGGTTTTCAAAAGTAATGAAGACTGCTCTCTCACCCAAATTCAGAAAAAAGTTCCTAAAAGTTTACTAAACTGAACTATCAGTTAATCTCAATATATGCCAGCATAACCAACTGATCTACTCCAAGATTTTCAAATCTTTTGGATTTCTCCTTTATCTCCAAATCAAACCTTCAAACTGATGTCACAGTTTCCTTACCATACAATCATAAGATGACTGCTTTATAAAACAACTCATAGTCTCTTAATTTATCACAGAACCGCTAGTTTTGGAACTCCCTGCTACTTTACCCAGAAGAATTATATGTAGAAAATTATCCTCAGCCAGATAATTTTTCCAATATTGTCACGCAGTTTAGAGAACACATTAAAGTATTTTTTACGTTGGACACATACGGAGAAGTTGATTTTTCAATGAATTAGAATGATAAGACTGATGGTTGATTTGCAACTCTAAGTAAGAGAATTATACAGCAGCTGGTTAATTTTGCATTTTATAGGTATTTTGGCATAAATGAAAGCAAAATTATATGTGTGAAAGCTGTGCGTCAGAAAAATAAATATTAATATTATAAATAATATTTAAAGAAAATTAAAATGACTCTAAATACAAAAACACTAATTTGAATAGCAAGAACATTACCAGCACTATCAACATATTTGCAGTATCATACACAGAATACAATTCTACAATATTAGGTTGGAAAGTTTCACATTTAGACACTATAGAGCAGATCACTAGAAATCTAATAAAAATGTCACACTATAAAAGAGATTTGACATTTAATGACTACATTCCAAGAAGAGAAGTTGGAAGGGGATTATTACGTGTGAAAAATATTTCAAGAAGGCAGATATTTATGTAGCACACTACCTTTCCAACTGACACGAAAGCCTGTTACGTATCCTTGTTAATATGATGGAAAGAAAGGTAGCAATTTGATTTGGTTTTTAGCTGTTAGACTCTAAAGCTGTCAGCAGAGAAAAAAATAGGCATAAAAATGCCATATCTGATGGACATAATTATAATTAATCGTAAAGACGTGTCTTTATTGGGCATCTTCTACAGTGATTTAAATAATTCAGTGCAAAAATTATATTTGCCTTTTATTAGAAACTGAATGAAGACTAAATGACAGAACAGAAGCAACAACATTTGCTACGGGGCGATTAGGACATCAGAAGAGAGCACAGACTGATTCATCGCCTAATAATTGTTACACATTACAGATGTTGTCTGCATGGTGTGTTTTCAGAAACAATAAACTGCTCTCTGTCAGGATATCCGTCTTTTAACTCCCTCAAAATATATTTAGAAGCAAATATGTTGCAAGTCTTGTCATTCAATTTCTACTTGTTAAAGAAAGTTAGTAGTTGCTCAAAGTTCCACCTAAGTTATAAAATAACGAATGGAACAGCCTAGGTATCTTCAGCGTATAGACGGATCATAATCTAGCAGTCAACAAACCTGACATAATTTTTCCATTACAAAAATGACAATACGGTGATAATAATTGACTTATGAATACCAAGTATCGATAACATTTTGCAGAAGTACATTGAACGCTAAGGATAGACAGTGACTTAAATGGATCGTAAAAGCAAATCCATTATATCATTTGTAATATTTCATCTGGAATGGTACCCAATAAGCTTTGTAAAGACATTTAGACGTTACTTATGAGTATAGGCGTAGCAAATTCAGAAAAAAAAAGCAATATTGCAGACATAAACATGGCTGTGTGGTTAAGAATTTCGCTTACAGCTTTGAGGTTCAATCTCTCACTATGAGGTATCTTAAGCCTTGCATCTATTATGTGATTATCCTCGACTGCAGAGATTTACATAATTCTTTTATTGTAAAATAAAGGACTCATGACAGCTCTCTCAAATAATATATAATAGATATAATGATTTCTTCCACAATAATAAGTTGTTCAATAGACACAAGAACGGAAATGTGTATTTTTGTGTCTATGTAGTGTCTATGTATGAACAAAGAAAGGGTTAGTCGATTAAACTGAGTCCAGGTCTTGGCTGGTACGTTATTTGATCGTCATCGTAAAGATGATGGGCAAAGCTGATCTTTGAGGAATGGAATCCGAAACGTAAAGAACTAGAACTCATTATAAGCTATTTCTGAATTTAATTGTAAAGTAAACAAAAAGTAAAAAAATAACATTACAATTAAAAACTATAAACGTGAATGAATGGATACTGTCATCTCATCGTGTTGGAGTGATGGCCTCAGACACATTCCATATTTATGCAATATAAATAGGCCAAAATACCAGTGACTACAAAATGAACCGCTTTACTGCACGGTCACGTCTACACACACACACACACACACACACACACACACACACACACACACACACACACACACACACACACACACACACACACACATATAATTTGATAATGAAATGCGTCACAGAGTACTAATCTCGTCTCTCAGGAATTTATTCTCGGACGAGAAATTATTATTTATGTGTTACAAATGATAAAATATCGGTTCAAGTGCTTTGATTTGATCAATATTTGATTTGATACAAGGGGGTGATCTGGCAGAATCGTTAGTACGCCAGACAAAATGCTTAGCGGCATTTCGTCTGCCTTAACATTCTGAGTCCAAATTCCACCGAAGTCGACTTTGCCTTTTACCCTGTCGGGATCGATAAAATAGGTACCAGCTGAGCACTGGAGTCAATGTAATCTGCTTACCCCTCTCCCTCGAAATTGCTGGCCTTGCGCCAAAATTTGAAACCAGCAAGTGATTTGATATACTTCATATTTCCAAAGTGCTTGGCCTAGTTGTTAGCGTATCGCACTCACAACCACGATATCGTGGTTTCAATTACTGAGTGGGGGTGGGTGGTGTGTTGAATTTTTGAGCTAAACACTTCATCTCCTGATGCACATTGATTACTTCGACACCTGAGGTGTGGTAAACCGTACACCTGTTCAAGCAACATCGATTTAATGGAGAGAGCGAGTTAATGTACAGCACATACATTTGATCACTATAAACAAATCATCTGTGCAGGTCATTCAGCAAGAAATAGCAGAACCTTCATTCTCGGACTATGAGATACTACCATCAATCTTTCATATTTGATTTGATTTTATACTGAAGTATATAGTTCTTTCGGCTGCATTCAAATGACCAGAAGGTGGACACCCAATGAAACATCCAGCTCCGGCCCTTTCACAGTTCTACCAGTAATTTCTTATACAGCTTCAAGGTACAAATTATTAAGGGTGTGGGTATAATGAGAACCTACAAAATTTGTTATTTATTTTTGTCTCAGGGTTGTCATATTTGTAAAAGAAAAGACGTCAGACTGCTAAATTATTTCTATGCTAATCGTCTTTCATTTGTTATTTTCTGGCATAGGTGGAAATATATAAGGGGTCTACAGAACTTTGAAACTGAGTGGCCAAGCTTATAGCAGTCTGCTGTATTGGAAACAGCAAGGTTTGTAAGAAAGTTCCTCGATATCTAAGGAAACTGGTTGTGACCCCGTATCATGGACATTGATTCTGAATGTAAAACATTCGTGCATATCTTGAATAATAACGCTACTGCTGTTGCTACCAGCACCAGCATCACCACCAGCACCAGCACCACCACCACCACCACCACCACCACCA
>NC_068981.1:77741781-77769451 GCF_001194135.2 Octopus bimaculoides | reverse complement strand
TACTACTACTACTACTACTACTACTACTACTAATAATAATAATAATAATAATGGCCTCAAATTTTTAAGGTATGTTATGATCGATTGTATCGAGACGGTATTTACCCAGTGTAATACATTTTAACCACGGAAAGACGGAAACCGTAGTTGACCTCTGGAATTCAAGCACAGAATATTATATAAAGACCCAGAAGGATTACTGCAAGGAATTCTTTCTGAAACTCTAACGATTTTGCATCAATAATAAAAATCCTTTCTTTTATAGGCACAAGGTCTGAAAATTTGGGAATAAGAGCTAGTCGATTACATTGACCCCCAGTGTTCGCCTGGAACTTATTTGATCGACCCCGAAAGGAGGAAAGGCAAAGTCGACCTCCGTGGCATTTGAACTCAGAGCGTAAAACCAAAAGAAAAGCTGCTGAACAATTTGTACGACGCACTAACAATTCTGCCAGCTCGCTGCCTTAACAACAACAACAATAATAATAATAATAATAATAATAATAATAATAATAATAATAATAATAATAATAATAATAATAATAATAGCAATATCAACAACAATCACAAATATCTAATACAATAAAAATAGTAATGATTTTTGCTACTTTTGTTGTGAGTAGTCTTGATTTAGGAGACCCATGGACACATAGATAACTGACTGATCGATTGCTGAGCGGTGGATATCGCCTGTTTCAATATGATCTTGAAAGACATTGCACATTTTACCATAAAACGTGTTGAAGACAGTAATTTGATATATTTATATATAGAGAGTGAGAGGAAGAGATAACTAGAGAGAGAGGGGGGAAAGTGCGAGGAAGAGAGAGGGAAGTGAGAGGAAGAGAGAGTTTAGGTGAAAATCTATATTGTCGTTTCTCGTGAAGTCGCCGTTTCATATGCACCCTGGTGAATTGTGTGCATTGAAATTGTCTTCCATAATGGTATATAGCATTAAGTTTAAGTAATAATAGTCTATTTGAGGTATGTAGCTTATCGGAAAAGTGAAGTAAGCGCGTTTCTGCTGGAGTGATATATATATATATTTATATATATATATATATATATATATGCGTGTATTTGTATAGTTATATGTATATAGGTATAAGTATGTATGTATGTATTTGAATGTACACGTATCGTATGTGAGCGTGTGCGTGTTCGTGTGTGAATGAAGGAATTTAAAAGGGTTTTATGCAGCTATATTTAAGATGTGTAATGAGATAGAGCTGTAGGTTTGTAGTTTGTGCCGATCTATATGCACATAAATACACACACATACACACACACACACACACACACACACACACGCACGAACACACACACATACACGCACGAACACTCCACATGCCTTCACACTGTACACGCACATTTATTTTACACATGTTCATATGCTTATGATCTGAATGATCTTAATGCTTTTGCTATGTTTTAGTTTAAAATATTGTGGTTTTAATGTTTGCTAGCATTTACAGGATGCTGCATAATATATTTATGTATTGTTTTGCTGTAGCTACTGATAATGTAGTAACTGTTGATGTATTGTTGATGTACTGTTTGTTCTGTTAATGTTCTCTATGAACTGTTAATACATGTTATTCGTCTCTACTACATTTTCATCTGCTCTGCCTTACGGAAGTAATTATATCTCGGTATTTGTGGTATTTTTATGCATATGTCTGCATTTTACTCATTGATTAATAAAATACTTGCTGTTACATGTGTCATTAAAATTAAGTTCTTTAATTACATTCCTTAAGCCGTTCGTGTTGTATTGCGTATATGTTAATTATTTTTTTCATATTAGATGGAGGTGAAATTAAATGTTGCTGTTGGTATTTTATTTTAGTAGTGTGTATTAGTAGAGTTTTTTCAAATTCGATTTTAGTTCGTTGAAGGATTTTCTTTAATGCGTGAAGTTGTTTGACTCATTATTATTTCTTTTATTAAATTGTTGTTTGTAGCAATCGTGATAGATTAAAAATTATCGCTCTGTGTTTTAGACACTCACAGCAGTACTCCAACATTTCATTAGATTCCACTAAAGCGACTACGATTAGTTAGGGTAATATTTTGGTTACTGCCGTATAAATACTCGGTGAATGTTATATGCAAACGCATTCTTTAAGTTGATCAACTGATATGCTCGTTAGATAGTCGGGCAAAGTACTTTGTAGCAATTGTTCCGGTGCTCTGAGTTCAAATATCACCGAAGTTAACTTTGCCTTTCATCCATTTGGGGGTCGACAAATAAAGTACCAATAATGTACTGATGTTGATTCTCTTTACATTCTCTCACTTTTGTTTTCTGTCTTTCTTCTCTCTTTTAAAAGAAATCTGTTATGGGCAAACTTCGAAGTGATAGGCTCCATTAAGTCTAAAGATCAGCCCAACACCCGACATATATCACAACATTATCCCTACAATTTCATCAGCGAATTGAAATCCCTAAGCGAGACAATATATGTAGATAAATCGTTCACTCCTCCCTTAATTGTTGATTTTGGTTTCTATACTTTTCTTCTCATAGATTTCTTCTTAATTTTTGTTTCAGTGAGATATTCGTTCTCTAGAGTATTTGAACTCTAGAGCATTCTTTTACTCTCATAACTTCATAGCTACATAGATATTTGACTGTGATCTACATTTGTGCAACAGTTAGTTGTGGTACCTGGAACTGCATACTGAGGTCTGGCTCAGTAGCTGTGCTGTATCTCACATCACTGTCTGCAAAACTATAAAATGTTTAACAGCATTTATCTGTCAATCTTCATCAATCAATCTACATTCTCAACGTAGCTATTCTAATTTCATTACTTACATATTGTTCTGGGATTTATTATATAGACGTCTGCTCTAATTGAAAAGACAGCAACAATTTTAAAGAAGTTTATATTTTATATCAACTTGGCTTTTATTTCCATCCATTTAAAAGTGGTACAGATTTTTCTTTTGTAATGTAGAGGTATGGACTTCGTTGAAAGAGAAGAAATATCGCAATTGTTAGGGTATAGGCGCAGGAGTGGCTGTGTGGTAAGTAGCTTGCTTACCAATCACATGGTTCCGGGTTCAGTCCCACTGTGTGGCACCTTGGGCAAGTTTCTTCTACTGTAGCCTCGGGCCGGATTTGGTAGACGGAAACTGAAAGAAGCCCGTCGTATATATGTATATGTATATATGTGTGTTTTTGTGTCTGTGTTTGTCCCTCCAACATCGCTTGACAACCGGTGCTTGTGTGTTTACGTCCCCGTAACTTAGCTGTTCGGCAAAAGAGATCGATAGAATAAGTACTAGGCTTCCTGGGGTTGATTTGCTCGACTAAAGGCGGTACTCCAGCATGGCCGCAGTCAAATGATTGAAACAAGTAAAAGGGTAAAAGAGTAAAAGAGTACTAGACTTAATCAGAGTGATATATTCTCAATAGTTGATGTGAGTTGCTTGCCATCCTTTGAGATCAACTTGGCCTTTCTTCTTCGTGGGATCGATAAAGAAATTATCAGTTTAGGTGGTGAGCTGGCAGATTCCAGTTGTCATTTCTGTAGCATTTCTTTTGGTCGTAGGCATTCAAAGTTCAAATCTTGCAGTGGCCTCCTTGGGTGGTAGACCTAATCTGTTTCCAAGTTTAATAGCACTATGTGGCTGTTGGGTACTTTCTGCAGAGTCTTCTCAGTGGCAAGCATCCATGCGAAATGTATCTGGTTTGAGGATACTTTTCATCCTCCAATTTCGGAGACCTTGACCACTTTCCTTTCTTTCTGACTAAGAGATAAAAACACAGATAGATTTGATTCTAGTTTTATGAGATATCAAAACGCTCGGAACGCATAACTCATTCAGTAAAATAATGGAGCCTATAAAATAACTTCTGCATAATCGTGCATTCTGCTCCAACAAATTATCTCCATCAAATTATACCCTGCAATTTTCTTTTAAAATGTCAATGTGGATAATGTGATAACGGTGAGAGAGTCAAAGCTGGCGCGCCTTTGATCATTCGCCTGCTTGATTGTAGCAGACTCGCAGCTAAGAGTCAACAACAACAACAACAGCAAATCATAGGCATGATCTACATTTTACAATAATGTGGAGTATGTCACTAAAAGATTTCAAAGATTTAGTAATGAAGGATTTCTGCTAGGAAGTGAAATGGCAGAATCGTTAGTACTTCGAATGGAATACTTAATGATATCTATTTCGATTCACTGGGCGCTGACATCAAATTTTGCGGTTAGTTTCTTTTACGTCTTTTTAGGTTCGAGAGAGAGAGAGAGAGAGAGAGAGAGAGAGAAAGAGAGAGAGAAATAAATGAACAATCAAAAGCAGTGAATGGGAAAAACGATAAGAAAGTTGGACGGAATACCTTGTAGTATTTATTCTGGACTTTTGCGTTCTGAGTTCAAATTCCGCCAAAGCGTACTTAGATGTTTGAATTAACCTGTCACCCAGTGAGTCCTCGTTATTGCAAGCATTCGAGTCAAACTTTCGGTTTGAAGACACCTTCCTCTCCCATTTCTAGCCACCTGTTTCGGAGGTCTCGTAACGATCATGGATATTAGCTTACTTCCTCACTGAAAAATAAAAAGAGACAGTTCATACGAAGCAGTGACCTACAATTCAATAGACCCTCAAGCCCCTTACCAAAAATTGTATATTTATGGGAGTAACAAAATCGAATGTTTCTGCAGTAAATGGAACAAGCATGTTAGCGCCCTCTTTATCATTTCTTTTCATGTGGCAGTCGTCTCAAGGTATCCTCACCCTACCCATCATCTCACTTTTTAAGTCTAATACAATTTGAATGATGAAAACAAAACAACAAAGGAAAAACAAAAATAAAACATGAACCGAAACCAAACATTTTATTTATATTTATATAAGAGTTTACCATCTGCTGCTATCATTTACAATAAATAAGATTTAAATTTTTTCTACAGGGGAAAGTTCATTCAAACTAGCATATTTTTGCTCGGATGGGAGGTAACCAACATCTTTCGTGCTGTAGAATTACTTTACTACGTAACCAGGTCTCATTTCCGACCATCAGTCAGGGAATGTTTACTATCAGAAACGGTGACGAAAGTCTGCACTTTTAATTCCTAATCCAGGTATAACTTTTAAGATTTTTGTATCATTGATATTAAAGCAGCTGGCAGAATAGTGCGGCGGGTAAAATTCTTTGTGGCATTTTGCGCGTCTTTACGATAGGAATTCTAATTCCATTGAGCTCCTTTGCCTTTCATCTTTTCTGGGTCTATAAAATAAGCACCAGTTAGGCACGGGCATCGATACAATCGACTTACCCCACGACAATTTTCGAGTCTTGTGCCAAAATTTGAAACCAATATTAAGGTAGCATTTATATATCTACTATAATAATACTCTTGTGTTTTTCTGTGCATAGCGGAACGGGCGAGAATATTAAAGAATTCCCTCGACCCGGGGAACATCTTAAATTCCAGTACGGAAGTCTTCGTGCACTGCTTACACTTCATGCGATTCCTACTGAAATCCTGGAACCCGAAAGCTCACTGGGTGGATTTCGGATAGACAAATCCCTTGCGCTTGGCCTTTCTCTTTTGTCTGTGAGTTCAATAACGATCCACGAGGCCTTTTCTCCCTCCATTTTGAAGAGAGGTTATAGGCCACTGGTCACCGGCCAATAGGACCTTAGTTGTAAAGCTAAGAGCTTTATGGACGCGAAATCCTGGGTAACCCTTATAAACCGCCCATAACTATCTTTATGTAAATATATTTATATATTTATATTAATATCTATATCTGTCTATCTACACACAAGCGCGCGCGCACATACAAGATTGAGTAAAAAGTTCTGCAATATTCGGGTAACCTATTTGCTTTATTTGTCAAGTTACAACAAAACAGCCTAGAATTCAATGAGAAGCCATCATGTTGCATCGTCTGAAGCTACTTTCTGCCAGTTCGTTTTTTCTCCTGCTGATACCAGTTCTTGTCCTTCGAGGCATGGAACTCCTTTACTGGAGCTTACACCTCCTCTTAGTGAATAAAACATCACGAGTTCAGGACGTGAACCATGATCCGAGGGAGCCACATCTCGGACTACATGCTGGGTGTAGCATCAGTGAATTTATTCCTGATCGTTCGAGCGTATGAGGACTTACGTTGTCTTGCTGCTGAAGAGCACGCTTTCTGTTAACTAATGCCAGGTATTTTTGCCACGCAATGGCATACATCCGCTCCAGATGTTCGGAGTACAGGTTCGCATGGATGGTTTGGCTAGCAGACGTAGAGCAGACGTCCAACAGACGTAAAGCATCAATTTGTGTTTGGACAAGTTCTGGACGCTGGCCTTACTTAACTTCTGCTTATGTATGTTAGGAATGTGTAAAAATATTCACTTTTCATCATACATTATTCTATTGAAGAAAACGCAAATCACATGGGTTTTCCAAGAGTTCCTTGCAATTATCCATATGCCTCTGTTCTTGAGCTGGGATCAGTTCGTGAGAAACAATTCGACAACTCCGGATATTTTTACCGAGGCCGTGAAGGTGACGAACCACACCGAACTGTGAGATGCCGAGCTCGCCTGATACTCTCCGAGTGCTACTCGCCGGATATACCTCTATGGTTTGGAACACGGCCTCAGAATCCATGGTTTTTAGGCCTACATGACCTCACCTGATTGTCGAGGTTTTGAACCATCAGGTTACTGTGCTGAGATCAACAGCGCCTTATAAAAAATGTTTTGTTTGCTTCTGCGGCTCAGTTCGAACTCGTAACGCTTAAGTTCCCGAAAAAGGTTACGTTGCACATTCATCTGTGCGGCTTTCAAGTCACATACGAAGTGAAGCAACGCACAACCTGTCAGAGCACCAACTACCACAATACTACGAACTTTAGCGAGTACCGTCCACGGCTTGAACTGCTTCGGTCACTCGATACACACGCTGCAAACTAGCACGTATGTAAATATTGTAAAACTTTTTGACTCGTATTTATATACGTATATACATAATAGATACATAGCTTTTTGGGAAGGAACCTATGAGTTAAACTGTCGATTATTCTATCTTTAATAAACAAGAAAACAAGCAGTATTTATTCATAACTGAAATGTTAAAGTGTATCATTTATGAAGATAGAGATAGCAAAGTCATGTATTCGACGCCGTTCATGTTTATGACAGTGTGAACTCACTAATACTAGTTTGAGAAAATATTTTTTCCGCCTGCACCGAAGACATAGACAAGTAAACAATGAAATATGATTGTTTACGGAGCTCTCCGGACGGTCAAATCAGCAAGGCGTCGAAATCTGATGCAGACAAAGCTGGAAGCTGAAATTTCTCTTCGCTTGAAGTCTTGTTTTGCTTTGTTTCTTTCTTTTTTTTTAACGCTGATAATAGCGTGAAACTGGAGTTACTATAACAAGATCCTACTTAACTGTTTCTGATATTTTAGTCTCTACCTTCAGGCATTCTCTCTTTCTCTCCCACCTCTTTCACATACGTTATTCCCCGTTCGACTTTGGTTAATTCTCTGTTGTTAGAGGTGATAAATTTGTTCTATATTATTGGTGATTAATTAAATGTATACATGAATATAATAAATAAATAAAAAAAGAGCGTTATTCCTATTCATTCAGAAACGAAATAAATACATAGCTGATAAATGTGCGTGTATAATCAGACTATTGGTAAATTTTATATGTAAATTATCTTAGACTTTTTGTTTTGATGAGGTATAAAAGCTTTTCTTTTTAGGTAAGTTATTTTTGAAATAATGCGAAGGCGGCGAGCTGGCAGAATCATTAGTATGTCGGACACAAAGCTTCTCGATATTTCGTCCCCTCTTTACATTCTGAGTTCAAATTCCACCGGGATCGAATTTGTGTTTCATCATTTCGAGGTCGATAAAATAAGTCGAGCACTAGGGTCCATGTAATCGACTTACAACCTTTCCTCCAAAATTTCAGGTCTTGTACCAATTCTAGAACGAAATGATGCGCAAATGTTAATTATTCTAGTAGAACTAGCCAGCGTGGTTTCCTCTATATGAACTTACAACCTGGTTATTTTGTGTTAGTTTTTATTGTTGCTGTGATTGGCTCTTTTTGTTTTCGTTGACTGTGCAGGCTTGGGTGGATGGTGATGTTGAGTTCCAAAGTCGCTCCTGATAATAAGGACGGGACAGTTTCCTTTACTGACTTAGAAGCTGTTCCTGATGTCACCCTACAACTGAAGATCTCTGTGATTTTATGTCGTGGCCTTTGTTTTTTTGGACTTTCTGTGCTTTTAGAAAGATTTTGTTTCCGCCTTTGTTTCACCAGTCGAAATGCTGAAGTAGGTCGGCATGGGAGTCAGTTCATCACTTTTCAGTGGGTGTTACAGAAGGCTTTCTGTTCTCCTCCACGTTCGGAAAGCTCTAATCTATCGAACCCTATTCCTCGATCAACGTATGTTTTCGTGCCTCAGATTGGTGCAAAACAATTTTCATTTGAATAACAAAATTAATGGTGTCAATAATTATCAATCTCGTTATCATAAATAGTTTGTTTAACCCTTTTAATCCTAACTTTCCTGAGATCATTTTTTATTCGTGAAAAAAAAAGAGGAAAGATAAAAAAGGGGGAAAACAGGGCAAGGCAGCAGAGGATGGAGGAGAGGGGACGGTGCCCAGCAGTGCCCAGCGGTAATGACCGCGATGGTGTTGCTGCGAAGAATGGTCAACGATATTTCAATTTGATTTCGTGTATCTGGTTCCACTTTTTTGGGTTTCAGTCCTATACACCAAGGAATTTCAACCATATTTCGTGGTCTGCTACCACAACAGCTCCTTTATAGGATCCAGTTAGCTCAAGACATCATCAGGAGGAGCCACGTCCGGTTTCGGCCCCTACTCCTCTACCGTTTTGACGTGGCGGGGCCACCCCCTTTCGGAGGTGTCTTCAGCTCTGGTGTTGGGTGCATGTCTTCTTTCACTGTTTGTGACTGTTCTAATTCAACTGTGGAATGTCTCTCGCTATGGTTATTTTCCAGGACGTTCTGGCCACACGTGTTACGGTTCATCAACCCGCGTTGTTGAATTACTTTCTTCCGACATACCTTCCCTTGGTGGATTAGGATCCAGTTAGCTGAAGACATCATCAGGAGGAACCGCGTCCGGTTTCGGCCCCTACTCCTCTACCGTTTTGACGTGGCGCCCCCCCCCCCTTTCGGAGGTGTCTTCAGCTCTGGTCTTGGGTGCATGTCTTCTTTCTTCTATTCCCTGGCCTCTTCGATGCAGCATCAACGAGTGTCAGCGTCCGACTGATTGTCATGTCAAATTCCCCTTTTTATACCTGCTGCTAGGCTCCAGAAAGCTGCCCCAGCAAGTTGTCACGTGACACTGTCTAAATTTCCGGCTGCTAGGGTCCAGTAGGTAGCTTCAGCAAGTTGTCACATGACACTGTCTAAACTTCCCGCTGCTAGGCTCCAGCAAGTAGCCCCAGCAAGTTGTCACATGACACTGTCTAAACTTTAACTGACAATGGAGGGCGCGAAGCCACTTCAGTGTCAGCCTGTCTCACCTAGGCATGTTATGACTTTCAAGCCATATTTGGTCTTCCGTGCGTGCCCTCCTTGGTCTGTTGTGACATGCTTAAGGATACTGGTTTTTCAATCTTGGAAATTTTCTGCACTTTTCGAATCTTGCAGCGCTAAAGAAAAAATAAATTGCTCCTTTCATTCTAATCGCATTAATGAAACTTAATAGTGATTTGTTAGTCACATATGGTGTTAGTAATGGTGTTAGTATACATACTACTAGTGGTCGCGGTGGTGTGACGGTGGCGGTGTTAATAGTATTGGTAGGTATGTTGTTGTTGCTGTTAATGTTTTCGTTTTTATCAGTATTGTGTTCGTTGATGATGCTGTTCTTTTCCTTATTTTTGAATTCGTCATCATTGTTGTTGCTGCTATCGCCACTTTTTATTGTGGTTGTGGTGATGGCTTAATTGCCGCCAACGATTCTTTCATTGATTGTTGCTGTAGTTGTTGTTTCTATCGCTTCTACCCGTTCCGTTGACTTTGGTGGTGGTAGTTACTTTAGCTTACGATGGAGAAGGCAGCGTCGAAACAGCTGATCGCAAATACTGTTTACTTCCATCCGGCACTCCGTCAGAGTCATGCTTTGATTTATAGAAAAGAATGGTAAGCTAAGAAAAAGAAAAAAGAAAAACATCAGTATGGAGTAACCAAAGTGGTACTGACCAGTTCTTCAGGATCATGGTTAGTTTAACAACAACACTGAACAACCATTTTGAAAAACGGAGTTTGAAACAGCTAAAACAAACAAAGCTTACAAGCGATTTGACGAGGTGTCTTGCAGATATAAAAACCGCTGCAACTGCCACAATAATATCAATAATTCTGCAAGAAGAAATAATTAAAATAATTGATATTAAATACTTTCATCTTTGTTCCAGTTTCAAATTCGATGTCGATTTAATTTTTTTATTTTTATCTCAGTCGGGTAATATTAAAAAATATTAGACAATTACAAATATAAACTCAATCAGTTATATTTGTAGTCTCTAAAGTACTGCACTCATGGCTATATTAGCTCATTTCAAGTTACTAATCATTTAAACATAGTTGCATGCACGCATGCATACACACATGTATACACACGTACGTACACACACGTTTGCAGGTACATACATGCACACACATATAAATACACGTATACACCTTTTATGATAATTTGGAAACACAGAATTAAGGCTTCTTAGTGTTCATTCGTTATTTAGGGAAGGTAACAAATAAAAAGCGAAAGCAAAATGTGAATAAAACTAATATAAATACTGCTTTAATTATAAGCAGAATTACTTTTACAACAGATCAGTTGAAAGTAAGATCTGAAGAAAGGTAGGAATGCGTAATTGCTTTAATATTCTTTTCCATCTTTTTCTCTGTAATGTCCGAGCTCATAATGGGTAGGCTCCCAATTGGCGTACAAAGGTCATACTGCATAGATAGCAAGCTATTCAAGCCTGGCAGACTCCGTACCATAACAAAGACCATGATGCATACTGACGTTTTTCAGTACATGGATGATGTCGCAATTAGTGCTGTCTCAACAGAAGAATTAGAAACAATTAATGACATCTTCATTGATATATATAAAATAATAGATTTATCCCATTAGTATATGTAAGTCCAGCCATTCCGGTATCTGAACAGAGAGTGGAAAATGCAGGATACTCTCAGCATCTGAATAACCACCTAACACAGAACACAGACACTGATGAGGAGCTGAATATATATAGCTAGATATGTATATGTTTATAAAAACAATGTATATACAGACATAAACGTAGGTGTGTGAGCATACATAATTCATACATACGTACATACATTCATACACACATATATACATAGAAACATACACACACACACACACACACACACACACACATATATATATATATATATATATATATATATATATATATATATATATATATATATATATATATATATATATATATAATTATATATATACGTGCACAGACATATATAGATATATAACCACGTATGTGTGTGAGCGTGCATGCATAACACAATATATATCTATAATACAGTTTAATGACTATCATATTGACAAATGATGTGACATGACTCAGAGTTTCCTGCAATAATTACATCAAGATTTTCAAGGACGTCATTGAGACTGATAATTTTCAAAATATATGCTGTCTTATTGGAGAGAAGTGGATAAATCCCATTATAGAACATTGAGTTTGCCCATGACCTCAGAAGTAATTGCTTGTAACCTTAGTCTTTATTATTGATGTATTTCGTGGGTCATTCTATCATTAAGATTTCTGTACAAGTAAAATCTAGTATCTCCAGTACTAAAATTATCAATAAAGTAGCTAACAAACAACCTCATGAAAAAAAAATCATTAAATAATACATATTTCAGTCTGTTTAGTCGTCTGCTTCTGTGACTAGCTGCATGTCAAGGAAAAAGCTGGCTTGATAGCAACTAACTTGCAAGTGAATGTGAAAGGGAAATAAATCTCTTGAGATATGATATAATTTTGATCAGCAGCTCGAACCACTGTCTGGATACATTCCTTGTGAGAGCGAGGGCATTATAGATTTAAGAAAGAACATCGTGTTGACCTGCACTGACTCCAATTCCCGTCAAATCATCACACATAACCTGATATTTTCTGTCTGTATCATGGCTTGTTTGCTTCGAGGAACCAAGTGAAATGGTTGTGCTCTATATATGTTTGGACATCTACAATATAATTTCTGCATGAGTCACCTGTTCTTGATGACAATTAATGCCATCTTGTTGAATTTGTACACGATAGCTATAGAAGTCAATGGGTGAAGGCGTGTGACTTTCATTTCTTTGCAAACAACCATCCCTTCAAGGAAACAGTAACATGTAATGCAAAGGTGCATGCAAACGGTGCATTGCATATGAGAGATTCTATGGAAACCACAATCTAGTTTGTGAGCGATGACACCGAAGTGATCTTCAGCTGTGTCAAATATAATAACTGCAATTTCAGATATATTCAGGACCTAAATTATTATACAATGAATTTTAATTACTTCTCCAAGACTTAAGATTTAAATACCAGGTCTTCTGGTCCAGTATAAAACAATTATAGTCTTTAATTCAGGTTTCATGTGTTAAAGATGATTCGAATGTTTAAATTCTAAATTTATATATAGCGCTAATTATAACGCACCACATGTTACAATTTCGTTTTACAGTAAAACTATTCCTATCTTTTAAACAATTTCACATTTGCTTGTCAACCTTGCACGATAAAATATCCTGTATATGGTCGATTATATAGCCAAACCACCTTTAACAAATGGTACGCATATAGTCACCTTCCTCCTATTTATTTTTTGTTAAATATTTCCAAGAGAGATGCAAACGAAAAATATTGAAATAACTTTTAAATATTTTTAAGAAGTCAAAATAAATAAATAAATATTAAAATAAATTAGATCAAGTCACCTGAACCTCACCTATTTTTTTTTCTTAAACATTTCTAAGAAATGTGGGAACAAAATAAATTATTGAGATAACTTTGTAACATTTGTAAGAAAGATGGAAATAAATAAATAGTAAAATAACTTTTAAACATAAGATAACTCGAAAGTTATAAAATAGTGGAATATGAAAAGGAAATGAACGAAAAAAAAAACTATTTAAATAACCTTTAAGCATTTGTAAGAAAGATCGAAATCAACAAATGGTAAAATAACTTGAAAACATTTACAAGAAAAGATCGAAAGTAATAAAATAGTAAAATGCGAAAGTACTTTGATTTGCTGCAAATTCCACATGCGAGTCTGATGTGGCGGTGGAGAGTTGGCTGCAAATTCTTCTTGCTATATGTGAATAATATTTTCTTCACGTTTTAAAAATTATAATTGCTATAACAATATTGTCATAAAATCCAAAGACAGCGTGTAGAAGTGAGAAAGAAGTCAGGCTAGGTTTAAAGCTGAAGACAGCGGTTGGAAGAGACAGAAAGTGAGACTAGGTTTAAAGCAGAGCAGGAAGTAAGCAAAGACCATCCGAATGAGATATATAGATAATGAGGAATGATTTGAGTAAATTTTGTATTCAAAATTGGACAATAACAGCAACATCTTTTGTAAAAAAATTATAAAAAATTCGAACTTTGAAAGGTATTTTCAATTCATTTTAGAGTTACCGAAGAGATTGTTTAGTATTGAGTTACATATCAAATTACATTCCATTATAAGATTATATGGCGGTGAGCTGCCAGAATCTTTAGCATGCCTGACAAAATACTTGGCATTTTGTTCGTCTTTACGTTCTGTGTTAAAATTCCACTGAGCTCGACTTTGTATGTCTTCGCCTTTCAGAGTCAATAGAATAAAGTACCAGTTTCGCACTGGAGTCGATGAAATACTAGCTACCCCCACTCCACAAATTTCAGGCCTTGTGTCTGTAGCAGGAAGAGGTATTATAAGACTATTGAAGGCAGCGAGCTGACAGAATTGGTAGAATGTCGGAAAAAACAGTCTACAGTATTTAAATCGGGTCTTTACAATTTGAGTTCAAGTTCGGCTCAGGTCAACATTGACTTTCATCCTTTCAGCTTTCAGGGCCTGTAAAATAAAGTGCCAGTCAAGTACTGGGGTCAATAGCGTGGACTAACTTCTCCCTTTATAATTGCTACCCTTGTGTCAAAATTTGAAACCTTTATTATGAAGGCAAGTAACTGGCAAAATCGTGACCACACTGGACATTTTTTTCTGGTATTACATTCTGAATTCGAATTCGTCCAAGGTTGACTTTGCCTTTCATACTTTTGGAGTCGATAAATTATGTACTAGCTGAGCATTGATGTCAGTGGAATCGACTTTCATCCTTTCCCAAGGTAAAGTAACGTTCGTCACTAACGTCACCACCACCATTATTTTTCGACATCTGATAGTTTCAAGTAACTTTGTAAGAAATGTACCAGATTCATTGTAATAATTAAATGCACTTAAAAGTGGAAAAAGATTTTATTGTAGTGATGGACGAGTATTAAGTTCAATTGTCATAAGAAACTGGACTTCGTTTGGTGTCACAAATTGTTGTCTGAAGAAGCAGAAGGTGCCGTGGGGTGCGTGGAAGCCTCGGATTTGAACCAAGATTAAAGCGGCTGCGGTCTAACTTCGACGGTAGTAGCAAATATTCAAACAATACAGGTTATCGAGTATAGGTCGTAAGAAGCGGAAAAAAGGCACTGGATCTGTTGTTTTAATAATCAATCAAGCGGAAACGGAGACAGTTGTAGTATACTGCTACCACTAACATTTTAAGCATCGACTAAATCAATAAGATGTCATCCCCGAATCAGTCCTTAATTATGCGAGTATGAAAAGCTGCAGCAACACCATCGACAAAAAAAAATTAGCGATACCCTGGTCACCATATGAGTTGCATATGTGTGCGCGTAAAATCGACCAAATTTAGTTCGTTAGATTAATAGGAAGTCGCAAATTTCGATTAGTTATTTTGTATGAAACGAACGCAGAAAAAAATAAACCTGTCGACGTAAGAATCACTTGGCTTGTCCGTCTGTAATGATTACAGTGGTCCAAGTGAAGTGATGTAAATTGGAAGACTCGGTGAATACCAGCACATCGAAAGTACATTGTTGCATATTTTCCTAAAAACTATCCGACGCAGTACAAGTCTTCGAGGCGTCTTCAAGCACCGCTTTCGCGAATAATGACACTCTCACAGAGACCGTCACACCTCAAAGCTGTTTAGACTATTGCGTAGAGCTTTGGTGACTGAACAAGATTGTGATAAAAGGTTTATAGTTGTTACATTCTTCAAGTTCTCTACGCGTCCTCACGTTGTCATTAATGTAAATGGATTTTGAATGACACAGACGCTGTTCATCTATCATGTATCGAGGCTAACCACCGACGCCTGCTGCTCCAGTTCTCTCTGAAGTGTGTAATATTTGTCCTCATTTCCTTACTTCAGCCTCCCAGCTTGGTATGTTCAGGTTTGGTTGTGTTGTTGTTCGTCTTTACAGAAACAGCACATTCTTGCCTCTACGCTGGTGCCATCACCTCCACAGTTGTTGCCACGATTCTACTTGTGCAGCGGAGAATTCGGTTGCTGCTGGCTCAATTAGATGAGATGCTGTACGGGAAAGTAAAGTTTCCAATCCATTAAAGATTCCAAATTGTCTTCTCTTTGGATGAAGTGGTTGCTTTTGACGCGTGATGTAACACACGTTAAGTGTTTATTAGCTGCAGCGACGGGGACAAAAAACGAAAAAAAAAGAGGTGCAGGAGTGGCTGTGTGGTAAGTAGCTTGCTTACCAACCACATGGTTTCGGGTTCAGTCCCACTGCGTGGCACCTTCGGCAAGTGTCTTCTATAGCCTCGGGCTGACCATAGCCTTGTGAGTGGATTTGGTAGATGGAAACTGAAAGAAGCCCGTCGTATATATATATATATATATGTGTGTGTGTGTGTGTGTGTGTGTGTGTGTGTGTTTGTGTATGTGTATGTGTGTGTGTGTGTGTGTGTTTGTGTGTCTGTATTTGTTCCCTACCCCCAACATCGCTTGACAACCGATACTGGTGTGTCTACGTCCCCATAACTTAGCGGTTCGGCAAAAGAGACCGATAGAATAAGTACTAGACTTACAAAGAATAAGTCTTGGGGTCAGTTTGCTCGACTAAAGGCGGTGCTCCAGCATGGCCACAGTCAAATGACTGAAACAAGTAAAAGAGTAAAAGAGTGTATACATAATAGAAAGAGAAAGAAGTCAGTCGATTGTATTTTTGTGCTTACTCTCTTGATTTTAGGTAGAGCTCTGCGATCCCCGATTACGCGCGGCCGTTTACCAAACTTCCTCTCATACCATCTTCTTTTATTCTTACTTCTCCTCCGGGTCGATAAATTATGTAAATACAAGCACTTTTGTCGATAAAATCAAATAAAAGCCTTTCAAGGCTGGTGTCCAATGACTGAAACTAGTAGAAGTATACACACATACGCTCACATGTACACACTCACGTGCACACACACACACACACACACACACACACACACACACACGCACACACAGAGTCAAAATAAATGTGTACAATAAATCGTGCACTTCCAAAAGCCATTACTTTCGTCTATGTTCACGATTAAAACTATTTACAAAATATATTGTTCGCTGGCCGTTTCCATTTGTACGAAATAGATCAGTCTACCGAATAGTTCAATAGTTTTATGCAGTCACTATTTATAAAAGATAAACAAACAGTGCCTTCACGTTTAGAGGCAAACTTTAAAAGAAAAAAACATACAAGGAAATTTATCGCATTGCATATTTCTGTACTGGAAGCGTGTTTTGACATTATGCTTTATAAAAATAATAATAAAAAAGAAACAAATCGTGTTTTAAAATTTTTCCCCCATTGTCTTTATGCATAAGAACTAATTCAATCACACACGTATCCAAGACCCAACTCTCAGTAAATGACATTTTCAGAAAGTTTGTTTTGTAATATCTTATTCTATTTAATATGTCAGGCGCCGTTGCATTTAAACATTTTCTCGTCCTGCTCACAATTGCTTCTGTGTGATATTCGCAATTGTTATTATTGAATAAATGTTGGCTTTCGTGAATAACTTCGGATTTATCTGCTCCTGATTATCAGTTTTGACTCGACCACGCGGAAGAAACTTTCCAACAGAAGTACATATGTGTGTGTGTGTGTGTGTGAATTGCTCAAGATTATGTTTCTGCATTTGTGTGTATGTATGTGAGTATGCGTATGTGTTTGTATTTAGATAGTCTAAAACGTTTTCAGTTACAAAGGTACGAAGTTTTAATTTTCTTTTGAGCAGGCTCTGGGCAAATGTTTGCCGGTGAATGAAACACTGGATTTAATCAACACCTGCATGTTACCGGTATAGAAGTTGTAGTGTTGACAGGAAAAACTAAAACAATATTCCTCGTGGCGTTTAAACTTAGAATGTGGGGTGACAAAATTAAATTCTGTTACTCTATTGCTTGAATCACATACTTTATTTGTATGTTGTTGCTTTTAAAAATTTACGTGGATTGAGCCTCAAGAAATAACAGTAGAAATGTGCGTGATTCATCTTGTTCTGATATGTCCCAAGTGGGATGAATCTAGTGTTTCATACACTTTAAGAAATTTATAGAAATCTTTCTTGTTCAAACATTTTGGAGAACGAACCTTTGACTGAACAGAGAATACATTATTTATATATTGCTGTTATTAGTACCAAGCCGTTCATGGCTGGATATCCGTATCAACAATGGCAGTCTAACCTCGACCATACTACTTTTTCAGAGAGTTTATTTCAACCTACATTACCCAATTTACTCCCCTTCTTTTAACGACGGTACAATGGAATTTATGTGGGGCAAAGTTGCTATTTCTTGTAGATTGACTGGCCGCACATTCATATTTCAATATGAATTGCCCCACCTAAAAAAAAATTATCAAAAAATAGTATTTAAAAAAAATAATTCTTATAACAAATATAAGGGAATATTTCATATGATAACATTTTCAATTCTTTATTTTTGGCTCATTATATCTTTCGTTTTCTTGGCACAAAAACCTTAATTTAAAAAGTGAGTGCGGGTGAAAGTAGTGGGATACTGGCGCCGTAAATGAAGATATTTCATGTTGAAAGAGAATAGGAAACGGGTTTTGGACTCATGCTTATGGGCGTTTATGTTTCACTTCTCAGCGCCTATGTCTTCCCAGATATCAAGTATATTTCAGACAAAGAAATAAGGTATTTGTTCAAAGTTGTAAATATGACTTTCATTACAGATATCACGCTGTGTTTTTCGTGAAATCGCTATACCAATCCTGTCCCAGCTCATGGTGTGGTTTAGTAGGTGTCAGACAAAAGAGAAATCAATAGTAAATATCGAAACTGATAAAGAACTGAAGAGTAGTCAAATTTACGTCTATTACTTTCTTTTTCAAGAATAGATTTAGAAGTAGATTTAATTCCTATTTTGATATTTTATCTTAAAACGCCGTCCCCATATGAAAAACAAAAAAAAAAAACGGAGATGAAGGCTGTATTTTCTCCCTGTCCTCAGTAAATCATAGCTGCATTGTCTTCATTGAAGAAAAGAGAACGCAATATTTCAAACCGAGTTATGTATCGAGAATATATTTGAGACTCGTCTTTG
The DNA here is from genome assembly GCF_001194135.2 of Octopus bimaculoides. Lineage (NCBI taxonomy): Eukaryota > Metazoa > Mollusca > Cephalopoda > Octopoda > Octopodidae > Octopus > Octopus bimaculoides. Next base: position 77,750,726 of record NC_068981.1, on the reverse strand, counting down.
ATATCCTAACTATAATGTAGAATGAAAGAAAACATTAATACACAAGCTAACGAGAGGGTCTCACGGCGAGTCGTTCCAGGCACTAGAGAAAGTAACCAAATCTTCATGAAATCATATTTTACTATCTTAAATCAAGAAGTCTACATTGGACAGTTTGGACCCTGATATAAAAATAGAATGGTTCACGGAAGGAAGCCTTTGATTTCAATTCTGTTCAAGCAGAGTTGGGCTGGGGCTAAACAGCAGCTACACGACTGGTATTATAATCAGTTTTCAAATTGATTTTGTTTCTGGTCAAAGAAATTCATTTAGACAGGTAGTTGGCACAGTTGTTAGCAGGTCACCGAATTGAAATATCTTGCTGTATTATCTTCTGCTCTCTGAGTTCAAACCATGCCGAGTTGAACTTTCCCTTCTTTCTTGTTAAGGCCGATCAATAAAGTAGAAACGCCAACGTAATACTTTCTCTTACAGCATGAAGAAAAAAATTAGCTGGACAGGTTTAAAATACCTTTATAGTTTCATCAAGAGTTGAAGACCCCATGGAAAGACGAACACTCATGAATATTGTTAACGGCCTTGAGAATTTCCTAAACAATATACATATCCGTTTCCCTTCACGTATCTCAGTCAGTACCTTACATATTCTCGAAAATAAGACCAATTTTCACTATACACTGTCTCGATTCCCAGATAGAGTCTCTTCACATGAGTTTTGCTGCAGAGGTTTTTTTCGAATTGGCATTACAATCTTTTATTTTTTACTTCTTTTAGTCACTTGACTGCGGCAATGTTGGAGTACTGCCTTGAAAGGTTTCAGTCGAATAGATCGCCTCCAGTACTTACTATTTGAAACGCTATTGCGTATTCTATCGGTCTGTTTTACCGAACCGCAAATTTACGGAAACATAAATAAACCAACATCGGTTATCTAGTGTTAAGTGGACAGACACAAACACAAAGACACAAATACAATCACACACACACAAATATTTATAAAATCCTAGCATTTAAATGTAGGAAGTTTGTAAGCATTGAGTAGTCTGTGCTCGGTATAAAAAACAACTTTGAGGAACAATGATAATTTATTGACGTCGAAAGTTGTGCGCTTTTCCCATATCGAAGTTCGTTCGATACGCTGAAAAAATGTTTTTATAACTCACGGCTAGCAACTTGAGTTACTATGAATGCGAATAAAAATCCAACTTGAGGGAGTAAAGCATTTCTTCAATGTATTTCTAACATATATAAACAACAGGTTTCTTTCAGTTTCTGTCTACTGTATATACTCACAAGGATTTGGTCGTCCCGGGGCTACAATAGAAAACACTTGCTCAAGGTGGTGTACAGTGAGACTGAACTCGAAGCCAGGTGGTTGCAAAGCAAGTTTCTTAATCACACAATCATACCTCCACCATTGCCATGGCTGAAAAATTTCAATTCGTCAAACTTTGTGGATTAACAGCAATGTTGGGAAATAGCATTTTACTGTTAATACGGCTAGCATCGTTCATTGAGATAAGCCCCATTATTATTGTGGGTTCATAATGAAAACTCTTCCACATTGAAGTCACAGACATCAAAATCAAATTGCCAAACATAACAAATAGTGGTAAATGAAAACGTTCGACAGCGAATGCTTATTTAACAATATATAATTCAAAAAATGACTGGAATTTTTCCTTAGCTCTATTGTTATCAGTAATTGCATAATTTCCATTCATTTAGTTGCAAATATCCTGGGATAAAATTTGATTACCACAGTTTCTTATTTCTAAGAAATAAAAATTTTACTAACAAAAATCATTATTTTACCGAAATAACAAATTTGATATAGAGATTGTGAACCATCTCATAAAATTACGTTGGAGCTGTTGTTTAACACCTGGTCTTCCTTCATCGAGCACATCTATGATCCAAGTCACACCGCCTCTTTTTTTCACTCGTAGTATGTCTGGCACTACATTTCTCAGTGCACCCTTCTCTTTTCAAGTGTATGGATTTGAATGATAGATGATATATCTAGCAGCTGGAGCGAACTCACAAAGCCTCCCTAGGAGGTTTGTTCTAAGTTACAGTGAATCAGTTATCGTCCACAACACTGGGTAGGTGAACATTTCATGACATCAAGTTCAACAAAAGAAATATCAATTTTAAAACGGGGTCTCAGAAGCCGGTTAATAATCTCAACCTTTCAAAGCAGACGTTAGTACTAAGGAAGACACATTACTGAAGCAGATCTGATTTGGGAAAAACTGTGTGAAGATGTGCTAAACGACTTATATGTTCTTTCGCGCCCTTAAATTGATCAGATGGATGTCGAATAAACCTTTAATCCAACTTTCAATGACTGAAGCAAATGCAGCTAATGCATTTGGGGAGATTCATTTGCCTTTATTCTTTCTCTCGTGAAGAAAAAAAAAAAAAGACCAAATTTCTGTCTTGTTAAAAGAACATTCCTTTCACAGTTTAGTGAATCGTTAGTGTCTATTGCTTTATACTGTGGATCAACACCTTTTATTTGTCTAAGTTGTAGAAGAATTCTTGCATTTTCTTTTTACCGAATTTATGAAAACATCTGACAGGTTGTAAAATGCGTTTCGCAACTATATAGTTTTAGGTTCAAATCTACGCCACTGCACTTGGACAAGTGTCTTCTCCCTTAGTCACTACAACTTTAGGAGTGAAATTTGGTATACAGAAGCTGTATAGATGGTCATCATGCAGACAAACACGCGCGCGCGCGCACACACACACACACGCACACACACATACTGGAGTGTGTATGCATCCGCTGTTTACCGGTGTAAAACCGATGCGGTGTCAGGCAGAGTCATTTAGCGATTCTATAGAAAAGAAGCAGTCAGGAATAGGTATTGTCGTGGCTATGATCGACTTTGAACGATGTGCTGTATCATGGCCGTAGTCCATTAACTGAAATCAACAGAAATAATAAAAGAATAAAAGAATATTCAATAGATATTCTGCTAACAAGATTTTTATATGTGCACTTAATATCTGTTACACACATTTATTAAATGTTGCCTCTGACAGAAAACTATTCCAAGAAAACCATTCTATATTCAACAGATGCAGCTGATGAAGTAAAAGAATACAGAAATGAAAATAAAAACAAAAAGAAAGAAATATGGAAAAAGAAATAACACGAAGCAGAAGCTATAACAAAAATTGAAAATTATTGTCGAGATACTGCATTTTGCATTTCAACTGGATTCTTATCAACTTATCAATGAACAGTCTCTGATTATTTTGAATAGTACGAAATAACCGACCGTGCGGAGAAACCATTACATGTCTATTTAGGGAGGGTGCTAATCAATGAAATATCAAATCATACTAACAGCTGACTATCGGGGGGGGGGGAAGCAAAAAGCAATAAATAAAGAAAGAAAGAAATCAAATAGCAGGCTAATTGCATAAGCATTATATTCTGCGAATCAGCTAAAGGAAAAGAAATGGAAGAAAAATAGAAAGAGAAAAAAGAAAGAGTGAGAGAGAAAGAGATAGTGTGAGAGGTGTGAAGCCGCGATCTGTATAATAAAGTTACTGGAAATATAATATTACACGAGCAAATCAGCAAATAACTGAATATCTAAGATTTTCCTGAATCGCGTATGGTCTCAGTATACAGTAACCTCGTAGCTAATTCCCTACTTCTAAATTTGTCTTTTGGTACCATCTTCTTTTGTCACACACACACACACGCGCACATACACACACACACACACACACACATATACACACACGCACACACACACACACACATGTATATATACATGTAGTGAGTTCCCACTGTTATATATTATTCTCACTATTTTATTTCTATCGATCATTGGACTGTTAGATTGCAAAGCATGCCGGGATATGCCTTCAAAGGGTTTGGGAGATCATATCGACCCAAATACTTGTTTCAGTTTGGTACTTAATATATTGAATTATATTTGTCGATTGACTAGGTTACTAGATACACAGGGACATAACATAAACACCACGGGTTTTTTTCACCGGTGTAAACGTTGCGACGCAAATGGACGCGTGCGCGCACAGTGTGTGCACGTATGTACGTACGTACGTACACACACACACATACACACACATATATGACGGGTTTCTGCATTGTTTCCATCCACCAAATCCTACTCATTCGAAAGTATATTACAAACTCACTTGTCCAAGTGTGCTGTAGGTTTTGCAAAGAGCCTATTGCAGTCACTTATTTTTCAACGAGCTAGTATGGTTACAGAGAGAAGCTTAGCTTCGTATGGCACACCAGCGACAACAATAGCACCATACGCACGCACACACACACACACCCACATACAACAATAGAAAAAGATCGATAGAACATTTTAATGAAGTAATTTATTGTAATTAAATTAACCATTTGCAATTTATTATAAATGCACATACTGTTTTATATGCGTCAACAATCTCGCTAAACTATTACCGATCAGGTTGGATAATGCTTCGAGCAACCTATGCCATTATCACTTAAAGTTGAACAATAGGACGGCAATACATGTTTAACAATGTTCCTATGTTCATGCAGTGTCAGCTAGCACGACTAAACTCACTCGAAAGAAACAAGTCCTTCAGATAATAAAGAAATATTGGAATATGTTGCAGCTTACTGTCATAAAACGACATCCATTTTCAGGAATATTGAAAGTACTATATAATATAAAACATTGCTGCGCAATATTTATTGCATTACATTAAACTAAACAATAACAGCAAGCAACAGCGATATCTGAATGGTCCAACCAATGATGGAAGTACCTAGCGGTCGGCTAGAAATAGCTGCTAAATGAATTTTATTTAAAAAAAAAAAAAAAAATATTGTGTTGAAAAGCAGAATGACAAATTCGATGGTCCTGGCTATATTATGCATGAAAAACTCAATGGGGGTCAGCTACGTCTAGAACGCTTTGAGAGTAGGTCTGCCTAATCAAGATTAGAGGGTAATAGAGCGGTGCAAAAGTTGAGCTCCAAAAACAATGCCATACAGTTTTAACTACCATATCTTTATAGACAGAGTTCAGTTCTTACAAGTGCCAGTTATCCCTTACTTTCTGCTAGGACCAGTGAAACATGTACCTGTGATATATGAGAAGTCAAATACATTAAAATTAGTCATCCTATATATATGCATGGCTTTGTGCAATATGAGAAATCAATGCTCAGTCTATCGCGCATGGCTATTATGGTGTCAAAGGTTGCGACACGCACGAAATATTTTATATTGTTTAGTAGCGGCATTTTGTGTCTAAGTTCAAATCCCTTTCCTGTAAATTTAGACATTTATACCTTCGGGGTCGTTGAAATAAATATTTGTGTGGCATTAGTGTAATTAATAAATTAATACACTAGTTAACGAATAACTAATGCAAACAAAGTACATACAGTCATATACATATCTCTGTCTATCTCTATTGAGGCAGTGTTAGTGTAATCTTTACACAATCAGATAAACATATTTTGAGATATTTTGCTCCTTTATGTTCTGAGTTCAAACTTCATTGGGTCGGCTTTACTTCTCATCTCTTCAGAGTTCGATATAATTTTATCAACCTCCCAAGTACCAGGTTAGTACTGAGATAGATTTAATCTACTATACTTTCGCCACAAAATATGTTGCTTTGTACCGATACCAGAAATCAATATTTCATGTCTAATTTATAAAGTGGCAAATAATAACAGCACTTGTCCAAGCAGAATATAGAAAGAGGGTGGCGAGAGGGTTAAGGAAGTCTACTTCAGCCGGTTACAAATAGCAGAGCTCTAGTAGATGTCAATTCCAGACCACTTGATGGTCGGTTTTATAATACAGCTGCTCGTTTAACAAATCACAGCAAATTTGATAAATCGAGATATATACAAACTTAGTAAAGAAAACTAAACAAAAAATCATGTCACTAAATAACCAATTAAATGACTAGACAAACGTCAAATATTAACCTAACCATCACATAACTATAAACAAAAGAAGAATATCTTGTTAAGTTGTGACACCGTAAAAAAGATTAACATTTCAGGTGATGCTAATCTGCGTTGGAGCAGAAATCTATTTCTTCTTAACAAAAAGACTTTCTGAAACGTCAGTCTCCAATACTTCTCTCGAAGGCCCCCAACAAGCTCTTTGGTGTATATTTCCTAACCGATTCATGCCGACGCAAAACATCGCTAGCCAACGCACTCTAGAGACATTCCTTGTTTAAACACTTTCTTTGTTTAATCTAGCAGCCAAGTAATTGTCATTGATTGCTTTGAATTAAAGACGAAACTAATTTTATTGCGTAGTATTAGTATTAGTAGTCGTGAACTCGATTAAGTATGAACGTCGAAGGCTAGTCATAAAGCTTTCAGCGGGGTGGGGAAGGCGGAAGCCAAATATATGGCATAAGTTCGATTCCATGTTGAGCCAACTTAATACACTTTCGCTTTTTACTTGCAATTTCCGGTCGTAATCAATAGCAAAGAAAATATATGCTCCATTTGACTTGCGCTTTGGCAAACAACATGAAAACAAAGTTTTATTGTCAGCCGGTAACACTTTTAATACAGTCTCATTGCATAACCGATTGAATCGGCCCATTGTATTACTGGTACATTTTAAAATTAATCTGGGGAAGCTAAAAGACAAGGTTTGATTACAGTTTGAATCTAAAACGTAAACTGACAAAACTAAACATTGCAAGTTATTCAAAAAGATACTCTACTACTTCCGTCGTGTTGATAATCATCTAAATATTAATTTTTAATTTAGGCGTAAAATAACAAAGCGATAAGCGGTGATAATGAGGATGTGTCACGTTCACTACTGTAACAATGGCTCCAGAAGCAAGAATGATCTAAAATCTACAAATTGTTATTTTTGTTATGTAGCCCCAGGTCAAAATCTAATCGATCACAATGCCTTGAATTTTGGGAAGTACGCAAGTAGTCAACCGAACGTAAAAGTTTGACTCACCGAACTGCTTTTTTATTTATATAATACATTTACCTCACTGAGAGGCATAATTCACACGCCAACATGCAAATTTGAATAGCATGGGGTGCTTGCTATCTAGCAGTCTTGAAAGTTGAATTTGCTATACTTCCCATTCTAATATTGTACATACAAAGATGGTCGTGTCGATAATATCAGAGGTGTATGGGTTGGAATGTGCAAAAGCAATATTTGTTATTCCTGTGCACTTTATGCAGAAGGTGTGCATCCTAGAATAGTATTGTGGCAGGTGAGGCTATTGATGCTTCTGCTATTCCTGCGTTTATATGTTTTTTTTTTCATGTATTTGTAGGCTGATTGGAAGAGATACTGAATATAGGATGTTGTTGCAGTAGTGTTCTGGGGGTACAGTATATATATTGTAGTCTTTGGAGGTATTGTTTTCATATAGTGAGAGGGATTGAGGATATTATTTACTGCAATAGCAAACTGTGCTCCCTGTCTCTTTGCATAGATGGTTTTTTTTTAGTGGAGGCGCGTGGTTTAGTGGTTAGGGTGTCAGCATCATGATCGTAAAATTGTGGTTTCGATTCCTGGACCAGGCGACGCGTTGTGTTTTTGAGCAAAACACTTCATTTCACGTTGCTCCAGTCCACCCAGCTGGCAAAAATGAGTAACACTGCGATGGACTGGCGTCCCATCCAGCTGGGGAACACATACGCCATTGAAACCGGGAAACCGGACCCATGAGCCTGGCTAGGTTTTAAAAGAGCGCATTTATTTATTATTTATAGGTGGTTTTTGCTTTGTGTACAAACTGTTATGATGTACAATGCATTATTTTGCATTCCTTGTGGTTTGTTGTGGGAGGATTTAGGGATTTAAGCAAGCCTGACATGATCCTGATGATTGCACTCTGTTGCTTGTACACGACTAGAGTTGCTTTACATGTCGATCAAATGTGATGTATGTCATTGCTCTAAGCATTTTAGCGTGTCGTTTTTCTCTCGTTGTATGTAACTCATGGTATTTTCGTCTCGTCTGTGTAACGTCTATGCTGTTGTTTAGCTTAACTCAGATTTAACCGGGCAGATATGTGATCAAAAGTGTTCCAAGAGTGGCTCTCCTTTTTCACTGCTATTTCTAGGAGGTCTGGTGATCGCGTAGAGTGCGGCTTTATCTGGAGAATAGTGGGAGAATATTAGAAAGATATCGTCTGAATGTGAAACTGTATGTTTTAAAAAGGCGTGGGATGTCATATAGTTATAGATCGAAAAGAGTGAGAAATTTTAATTCGTATGTTAACAAAATTATGATCTAATACCAAATATAATTAACACAATGTGACTTTCAAGTCTCTCGATAATAGATAAACAACATTCATTAACTTTGAAGATAGTTAGGTTAATATAACACGGAATTATGAGCTTTATAATATTTAGTTTTGACCTTTCCCGTTCTGGTTTCAAATTCTATCGGCATTATGAAATGCTTTTCATAATTTTTGACTTGTTAACAAATACATCCAGAAAGTAAATTTAGCCAAGTCGATCCTTTCTAGAAATTTGTGACTTTGTGACAGTGTAAGAAATTATTATTATTATTGTAAAAGGCGGCGAGATGACAGAATCGTTAGCACACCGGGCGAAATGCTACGTTCTAAGTTCAAATTCCGCAGAAGTCGACTTTGCCTTTCATCCTTTCGGGGTTAATGAATTAAGTACCAATGAAACACAGGAGTCGATGTAATCGACTAGTCCTCTCTCCCAAACTTTCAGGCCTTGTACCAATAGTAGAAAGGATTATTATTATTATTATTATTATTATTATTATTATTATGATATAAGGCGGCGAGCTGGGAGAATCCTTGGCACATCGGCCGAAAGTTCTGAGTTCAAATTCCGCCGAGGTCGATTTCGCCTTTCATCCTTTCGAGGTCGTTGAAATAAGTACCAGTTACACACTGGGGTCGATA
>NC_068981.1:77737002-77741064 GCF_001194135.2 Octopus bimaculoides | reverse complement strand
TATATATATATATATATATATATATATATATATGTGTGTGTGTATGTGTGTGTGTGAGTGTATTTAAGTATGAACGTATGTACGTATGCATATGTGTGTATGTGTGTTATGTGTGTGTATGTGTTTATTTGAGTACGTGTATATTGTGTTCTAACAGAGGGGCAAGATCTCACATTAAACGGTGGAGACGGGTATAGTAAATTACTTCGACCTCAGCACTTCACTGGTATTTATTTTATTGACTCCACCCCAGAGGGATGAAAGGCGAAGTTAACTAAGTATGCAATATTGATCTGTTTTGGCTATACATCAGACAACATCTTGGCGTAAATGGCTATATTCGATTGAATCGATCTCCCTATATATTTATTGTTGGTACTGTCTTAAACCATCCCACAGGGAAGAAAGGCAAAGTCGATCGTGGCGAAATGTGCATACAGAACAGAGAAAGGACGAAATTGAACACTCAGATATATTTACTCTCTCAAACTCTACAGTTTCTGCCAAACTAAAAAAGATAAGTAATTCTACACTCATACCATCAGTCTCTCTATCCTACATTTTCAGTCTCTAAAAAAATAAAGCTTTTATTTTTATTGCAAGCATTCGTGAGCAACAGCCTCGTTGCGCATTTGATTTCAAAGAGAGGTCCAGCGGGTCGTTGATTGGTTCATTGGTTCTCGTTCTAGTTTAGCGTCAGATTATTGACTGTGTGGCTGTCCACAGTGGTATGTCAGAAACTACTTAAGTTAGGAAAAAAAAAAAACCAAATGATTTTATGAATCATTACTAAACAAAACAAACATTTGTATTTTTGTTGCATAAATTTTATTTTTTAATTTTTTATAAAAGTTATTTACAAGCTGAGACAAATTACAAAATAAAATAAAATAAAATAAAATAAAATAAAATGGAATAACATAAAACGCAACAGACGAAAGTTCATACACAAAGGTTAATGACAGCACAATTCCTTTCAGACATTGCTAATAACTATAACAGTCAGTAATATAACATATTGGTAGCTTTAATAGTTAGTACAGCAATAGATGGTTGGATATCATAATTAGTAATGCTAAATCTATTCAAATATTGACTACTTATATACACTGGACATGGCAAAAGGTTTTTATTATTCTCATTCGTTAACTTTTGGTTAATATTACATTGATTATTTCTTTTGATCATACACGGACGTAGGCATGGTTGCGCTTCGTGTGGAGTGCTTCGCAAATATGTGCTTTCCAGTGTTCCACCTCACTGTACGGTACTTTGCGTATGCGTCTGTTGCCATAGCCTCGGCCTGATTAATACTTGGGGTAATTAATACTTTTAGTGGAAGTACATCATGTTTGTATGCATATATGTATGTATGTATGTGGACGGGTGAATGTATGTATAGTTGTGTGGATAGATGTGTCTGTGTATGTATAAATGTACGTGTGAGTATGTGCTCGCGCGTTTGCGTGTGCATGTGTGTTTATAGCAGTAGGGATTGAACATCGTTACGTTCATACATTCAAACAAGAGTTTCCTTCCATACATATGTGTGTGTGTACGATGGGCTTCCACACAGTTTCCCTCTATCAAATTCCCTCATGCGGCATTGATTGGGCCGGGGCTACAGTAGGAGACACTTGGCTAGCGTGCCGCACGATGTAACTGAACCCGGGACCATGTGGTTGGGAAGCAAGCCTCTTACCACACAACTACCTCTATTTATATATATATTGATTTCGTTTTCACTAAAATACAAGGTGTTTATATATATATATATATATATATATATATATATATATATATATATGTGTGTGTGTGTGTATATATATATATATATATATATACAGGAATGGCGTGAGATACACATTGTGATATCTATACTTTTATACTTTCTTTTGTATATTGAAGGCGAAAGTTATGTAAAACAGCTTGCAGCACTGATTGAAACGATGTAGCGGCTTAGACTTTCCAGGTGTAAGAATTATTAATTCCATCCTCAGGCTGATATAGGTTGTTGTCAACTTATAAGGCGCTAGAATATAACTTTTTTTTTGTTTTATCAACCTTGGGGCTTTTATTAATATAGCTGTGTGTGTGTATGTCAGTCTGTACATACATACATACATACATACATACATACATACATGTATATATATAATGTACGTATGTATGCATGCGTGTATGTGTATGAGCTTATGTGTATATGTATATATATATACACGCACACATTTGTATAGACATACACATGGCTATGTGCTTGTGATGCTCAGTTTGTTGCCACATTCGGGTTCAGATTCACTGCTAGGTACCTTTGGCTATTGTCTTCTACAGTACTCCCGGACAAGGCAATGAATTGTGAACGCGTTTGCTAGATGGAAACTGCGTGGAATCCCGATATAGATAGATAGATGTGTATGTGTGTGAGTGAGTGCTTATGTCTTTTTTCCATCACTCTTTGACAGCAGGTGCTGTTCTTTACTGCGGTTTGGCAAAAGCCATCAATAGAATTAACGCCAGACTTACAAATAAGTCCTCGGACTAATTTGTTCAACTAAAACTTCTCCAAGGAGGTGTTGCAGCGTGGCTGCAAATCAATGACAGACGAAAGTAAAAAGTAAAGTATGAACGATATGTACATACATACGCGCGCGTACACACACACACACACACACACACACACACACACACACACACACACACACACACACACACACACACACACACACACACACACACACACACACACACACACACACAAGTATATATATGTGTGCGTGTGTACATATCTAAATATCTCTCTCTATATATACATACATGTATTTCAAAGGGCCAGCCTTGTCACACTGTGTCACGCTGAATATCCCCGAGAACTACGTTAAGGGTACACGTGTCTGTGGAGTGCTCAGCCACTTGCACGTTAATTTCACGAGCAGGCTGTTCCGTTGATCAGATCAATTGGAACCCTCGACGTCGTAAGCGACGGAGTGCCAACACATACACACATTTTATGTATATTGACAACTTAGGCTTAGTTTTGCAGATCTTATTGCAAACAGAGCAAGATAATTCATCATGCTCTGAATGTAAAAAGTCAGTAGATGGCCTAAATATGTGCTTCTGCTTATGACTAACTAGTCCAGCTTGAGAGAGACAAATATGCTTGCAGGTATCACAAGTTAGAGGAGAAGGATCACTGGCCACAAGCAAACCTTTTCCTGCTGCTCTTTGTATCAGTGCATAATTCTAAGGTAGTACATTCTCGAATTTTTGTCCTTCATTTTGTTAAGTTTATTGCATCACTTTTCCAGTTTGCATGCATCATTTTGAAATCTTTGTAGCAAATTTTTGGTTTACATTCAGGTCCTTTTGATCCTTTTATCTGACCATATAACAGTTGTTTGGGAATGCGTTGATCAGATTTCACTATCAGATGACTAGTCCAGTGAAGTCTGTGTCAATGAATTTTAGTTTCAATGTTGCCAATACCCGCACACTCAAGTATGTCAGAATTCGGTATTTTGCGCACCCATCTCATTTTCAGTGTAGAGCGTAACCATCACTGATGAAATTTCTTCAGTAGCTTGAGCTGCCTCCTATATACCACCCATGTCTCACATGAATACAGAGGGGATGTAAGCACACAAGCACTGTACGCTGCAACCTTCATGTTTTTGATAGTATTACTTTTAGACCAAATTCGCTTTTGAAGATTTTGAAAGTCTGAGATGGTTTTTAAAGACGGTTTGCTATTTCATCATCTAAAGAACAAACAGGATTGAGCACACACCCAAGATAGGTAAATTTATTTCATGTTCATAATATGAGTTGGAAGCTGGTTGAACAGTTTCATTTGAACTTATTGTTAGCCCAAAAGGCCAAATACAATTCATCAATTTTAAGCAGTGTGGCAGGTAGAAATTGTGTGTGTGTGTCTGTGTTTATGTGAGCGAAGTTTTTTTGTTCTTTCCCATTACCGCTTGACAACGGAACTGATATACATACATACATAAATACATGCATACATACATATATATATACATATATATATATGTATATGTATAT
>NC_068981.1:77733087-77735171 GCF_001194135.2 Octopus bimaculoides | reverse complement strand
TATATATATATATATATATATTACATGACTTTCCACTTTGAACAAACATGAGATTGGTAATAATGGTTTTAGTTACATTCAATAGTTATCATTGATTGTTTTTAGTCCCAAATCAACTCTGATGATCGGACAGCTTTCTGATGGAGGTTCTTCCAGCCGTAACCACCTCTCCTTCATTTTTAGTCTTAGAGTCTTTCTTCCATTCTTTCAATTCGCTGCATTTTCCAACCGATCAACGCAACGTAGAAAGTACCGAACTTACCTCGATGCTATACGAACTCAAACATAAAGACTGGCAAAACTAAATGACGTCAGCATACCGGCTGCCATCTCCAGATTATTGAAACGGGTAGCTACTATTAGCTAACAGGTAACTAAGATTTACACAACAGGTAACTAACAAATTATGTATTGTTTGCGTCCGTTGTAACCACTCCCTCGGGGAGCCTTTCTTTCATCATCAAAGTGTGTGGAATGTTGCCAAAAATATTTGATCATTTTCGTGCTTCACCTAGCCATGCCCAACATTTATTAGACATAACCTTATAGTTTCCTTCAACAATCTCTACCCCAACCTCACTCTATCTCGTTCTCTCTTTCAGCGTGTGTTTCTTTCTCTCTCTATCTCTCTCTCTTTCTCTCTCCCTCTCTCTCTCACTGTGTCTCTCTCTTCATATATATATATATATATATATATATATATATATATATATATATATATATATATATATATATATATATATATATATATACTTACCTATCCCCATACAGACCTAACAATCAAACATACAAAACATACGCATATACACTTAATACATACAGATTTGCATACGTTAATTCGATACATACATACATACATACATGCATACAAATACACATACGTGCGTACATATACAAATCCTAATTATATATTTATATATGTATGTCTATGTACGTGTGTATGTGTATCGAATTATTTCCAATATTTCGTCATACTGGCTCGATAACAAAGAACTCATCAATATCGAAACAGATTATCACAAGCTCCTATTCGGGGGGAAAAAACACAATTTCTACTATGTTTTAATATATTTTATTTCTCTTTTCTCCCGATTTCATTTATTATACATACGTACGTACGTACACACACACACACATATATATATATATATATATATATATATATATATATATATATATATATATATATATGAAACATAAACATATATAATACATAAGTATATATACTTAAATACATACACACAAATATATATACATGTGTGCGCTTCTCATTCTCTCTCCCTCTCTCTCTCTATATATTTGTACATATATATGTATATATACACATACACATATAATTTTTTATGCATATGTATAAAAAATATCCTATTTGTAGAATTCATTTATGTCACACTATTGTATTCATTTTACTGTTATCATTATTTTTGTTGCATATATGTGTGTGTGTGTGTGTGTGTGTGTGTGTGTGTGTGCACGCGCGCCTGCGTGCGTGTGTGTGTGTATGTGTGTGTACTTAAAACTCTACATATAAGCATACATATATAGATATAAACTCATACATTTACATATGTATGTTTATAAACCACTATTCTTATTCTTATCATCATTATTATTTTTATTATTAGTATTATTTTCATTATTATTGTTGTTGTTCTTTTTGTTGTTGTTGTTATTATTATTATTATTATTAAAAAGCAACAAAATGAGCAACAAACAATGAAGTTGCATTCATTTGTGCATTTTCGATTTTGTTCTATTTTCCCCGTTTATTTTATTAATTTTACATTCAGGTTTATTACATTAATTTTATTTAAATTTATATTTTTGGCTATATTTGTTTCGCTTTCTTTGTTTGAGAGGGGAAAACAGAATTAAGAAGAAAAAAAGTCAACGAAATGATTTATATGTCTATATGTATTTCTATAGTTGTGTGTGTGTGTGCGCGCGCGCGTGCCTGTGCACATGTATGTACCTCTGCATATCTGTGCGTAGGTGTGTGCGTATTTTTGTGTGATTGCGTGTCGTGTACGCATGCATATGTGCATATGTCCTTAATTATACACACACACACACACACACACACA